>NW_001915009.1:0-1859 GCF_000208925.1 Entamoeba histolytica HM-1:IMSS
TTTTTACTCTCTTTAATGATTTATAAAGAAATAATTTTAATTAACTTATTTATTTTTTTAATTAGAACATCATTTAACAAAAGACTCAAATATTAAAAATAAAAAACGACATTATATGATTTTATCTTATCCTATGTATTATATATTAATACATAATTGTTTTATTTTTATACATTCTTTGACGTTTTGTTAGGGTTTTGTCTTATAAAAACGCAACTCTTATTCATTTATTTCATATTTTAATTGATGCAAGGTCAGGTACTATTAATACTTTCTCTTATTTCATTTGTTATTTTAATCAGTTTATCTGGAATTATTATTGTATCATTATTCGGAATATTATGCTCATTTATATCTAATATCATGTCATTTGATTATCTTACTCTCAATAATTATATCTTGTTATTCTATGGTCAATGTCTGTTGACTAATCTATTATTCTTTCTCTTTTCATTCTTCATTGAAAAAATAAAGAAGTTCAATATTATCCATTTTTATAATGAAAAAACTCAACAAGATACACATGTAAATTCTACATGGTATTACATTCAAATGATAAACAAATATGATGGGATTATCTTGTTATTTTTCAGTGTATTTACTGGAATGATTATTTCAAAGTTTTATGTGAAAAAGCATCAAGTAACAAGAAGTGATACACAAATATCTTATGTGTATATTATTAGTGGTATATTATTATATATGATTTATTTCATATTTATGATTATATTTAATTTTATTCGATGTCTAGTTAATATCAAAAAAGAAGGTATGAAAGGAAGAATTATACAAGCATTGATGTGTTTTGTTCCATTTTATGGTCAGTTAAAATATATCAATGAAATTCTCTTCAAAAGACTTCCAATGATTAAAACAATAATCAATTTTGTTTTATTCATTATTTCTATCATTTTGTTCATTTTATTTATCAATAGTTTGTATCAGATTATTGATGAATCATACAAACAAGAGAAAAACATGTTTTATTATTGTCTATTGTTCACTATTTCTATTATTTCATGTTTTATTCATTGTATTCATCAACTAAGAAATAGTCAAGAGAATAACCAAGATGGATGTGAAGAACAACAAGCAACTAATTTTCATTTCGACTACAAATTTTATTACTCAGAAATTTTGCATATTATCCTTCTTTGTACTGTAATTGTTAGTGTGTTAATTTTACAGCAAACAATAACCAATAACAATAAAAATGAACAATATAATATGAATAATTATATTACCAAAATGATATACAATGAATTAAATGATGAAACTGAAATAGAAAGACTAAGAAATGATATTTTTGAACAATCACATTTATGTGGTAGAGATGTATTTGGTATTAAACCAATAGAATATTCTTGTTTGAGTTATTTAGCATATTCACCGAAAATGAATGATATAAATCAAACAAAAATTATAACAGAATATCTTAAGAAAAGATTTTGGGAAGTAGAAAAGCAACACAATGACACAGTATTAACATATGTTTTAGGATATAATAGTAAAAATAAAATCAAAGTAATTTCGTTCAAAGGAACAGATTCACCAAATGATTTAATTTCAGATATAAAGTTGTTTGGAGAGGTTGTATTTCCAGCATTTTTTGTTAAATTCATTCCAATATATAATGAAGAAACAATTCAAAAAGTAAGTTACGTAATGTCATTATTTGGATCACAAGCATTTCCAACTCATTATGATAATATTATTAATATAGCAAAGAATGTAGTAAAGAAATACAATGAAACAACAATACCAATTGTATTAACTGGACATTCACTTGGAGGTGCAATTGCAAATATTGTTGGAAAAAATCTTGGATTATCAACTTTTGGAATTTCAACACCTGGAAT
>NW_001915009.1:1959-40008 GCF_000208925.1 Entamoeba histolytica HM-1:IMSS
ATCAATAATCATTTATAATCATTTTATAAAACAAATGATTGAATGTTGATATTTTGCATCCATAGAATTTTCCATTTATTATATTTTGCTCCTAAAATAAAAATAAAAAAAAATAAAAAAAATATGATAAATACAGAATATATGAATATTTATGTTTATATTTTATTATCATTTATATTCTGTATGAAATATTAATGAAATAGATTATTTGATTATTCATATTTAATTATTTGTATTCTTTTATTATTATGTTATTTATCTATCGTATTTTTATATATTTATTTCTCTGTTTATAATATGTATATCATTGTATTCTTCTTATTATCTATATATTATTATATTATTATATTCTTCTTATTTTATGTTTTTTTCTATTTATATTCTTTAGATTTTCTTCTTGTTATTCTTTATATTTAAATGTATTTTATTATTTGAATATTCATCTTTATCATTTTTATATTCTTATCATTTTTATATTCTTATCATTTATATCTATTTTCAATTTATATTTATTCTCTTTTGTTTTATATTAATATTAATTTTATATTTTATATTTTGATTTTATTATTATATCATTTATTATCATTTCTCGTTTTATTTATCATTTATTCTTATTATTCTTTTGTTTTTATATTTTATGTCATATATTCATATCATTTTCATTTATATTTTATCACTTATTATATGTTATAATAACATAACACATATGATTGAATATATAATAAACATCATGTTTAAATTATACATATAAATAATAAACATAAAAAAGAATAAAATATTTTTCATTAATAAAATAATATTAATTATTTTACATCATTGAATTAGACACTTTTATTGAATATTTCTATTTTTACAATAAAAATACACTTTTTATTTCTTCTTTTCTTCTTTTATTACATCTTTGTGATTTATTACTTTTTACTTTCTTTATTATACTTTCTTTTTATTCTTTTTTATCCTTTATTCTACTTTCTTTTATATTATCTTCTTACTTTCTTTTTATTCTTTTATATATTTCTTTCTCTTCTTTTTCAATTATTTGCTTTTTTCGTTGCCTATTCAAACAATTTAACAGAAAGCTCAATCAGTATTAAATCAAAATAATAACCAAATATAAGTATGAAGAAGAGTATAAAATTAAAATAATGTGAATTATTGAATATGAATAAATAATGTTATTAATATAAAATAGTTATGAAATAAAGTATAAATAATTGAATAAAACAAAGATATACTGAAAGATAGCAACCTCAGAATATGTGTAAATAATAAATTGTGTTATTTTATTATTTTGTTGTAACTTAAATAATAAACCAAAATCTAATGATAATAGAATGAACATTAACATAAATTATATTACTGGTTCATTATCTAACTATGGTTATATATCAATAATAACAATTGAATTAGAACCAAATGAAATCAAGAAATCATCATTCCAACTTCATCAAATCACTTTTTATTGAAAAACAGATAAATATATTTTTCAAAATTGATATGTAAGCATTGTGACTATATTGTAAATATACAAATCTATTGAATGTAAAACAAAATAAATAAACAAATGCTTCAAACTTCTTTTCTTAATTAATACAAGGATGTTATTGTAAAAAGTGTCACTAAGTTAATGTTTATGATTCAATATCTTTCATATTCTAATGGATTGGCACAACACACTCTTTTTTATGAAAGATATTTTAATTATCAAATTCATGTTTTTATTCAAAAAAAAAACAAAAGAACAATTTTCATTTATTATCAAACATAAATAGAAATAAATTCACGTAATTAAATTACTACAATACAATGGCTATAAACTAAGTAACACCCCATGATCAAAGATAATAATTTATGATAATAAACAGATGACAATTAAATTAGTCTTTTATTCTTTATTTAGTCATTAAATTACTTTAATCCATTAAACACTTTGAATCTATCATTCACTCATTTTCATTGACACTCTTAGTTTATTTGAATTATTAATAATCAGTCTAACTCATTTTAATAACAGCTCATCTCTCATAACTAATGCCATCCTAATAACTTTATTTTAAATCCCACAACAAGAGACATTTCTTTAAAACACACATAATATTAACAACACATCATTTCCAATTTACTTCTTGATTATTCTGAACTACATACTTCTTGAACTCCCTTAATAAATAAGCGTCGCTTTATAAATCTATTTCTTTGAGATTGTATAACACTTAACCAAAAACAAAATCATTTTCTCTGTTGTTACTTCAATTTCTTACTTAAGTTATTCAACCTTTTGGACTATAAAATAGAAGCATTTAGATGAAACACAAGAAAAACAAATGTGATAAAACTAAATGAAAAGAAATACACAGAAAATATTCTTTCCTGATCTGATAGAACTATGATTAAAAAGTGAAAAAAAGCAAAAATCAAAGAAAATAATTGAAAAAAAGTGAAACAAATAAAGAAGAATTTTTAGAGATCTAGATCTAAAATTATTTTATACTATCAACAATGAGTGTATTATTACTCGTATTACTGATTGCTTTCTCAAATGGACAAGTTTGTTTTACATGAATATTTTAGATTATAAAAATAATGATAAATTTTCTTTTTTTTTTTGGAAAGAAAAGAAAGTCCAAATGAAAAGAAAGGAGAAAAGATTTAGATGAAAAAAAAAATGAAATAAACTGACGTAATAGATGTATGCTATGGTAAGTACATTTGGAGGATATGATGTTGTTAGCCCAGTTGATGCTTGTAGAGGAGAACAATGCCGAAAACAAGTTAAGGCAATTATGGCTAAAGCACAAGCATTAGAAAATAGTTTAAAAAAATTAGATGATACTGAAAGAGCGTTAGTACGTGAAAACGAACATGACATGGCAGATATGGCAGTATTCACAAGCCACGATGAAACAAAAACATTAAGAAATAAAATCCAAGTTCAAAATGAAAATTTGAGAAAAGTAAGAAAGACTAGAGTCGAATTAATGAGAACGTTATATAAACTTGTTGGTAAATTATCAGTACCACAACAAGGACGTTTGATTAGATATTTAAATCTTGAACACCGAATTGATATTAAATATGATAATTTCAAAGAAGGAGAAGGTATTCCAAGTAAAATGAAGACGTGTGAAAATAAGCGTGGAGTTGACCCAGAAATTGACGAAAATTAAGAAAGTTTAAGCTTTTCATCAAATTGTGGTTGTTATTGCTTCAATTGGGTTTCTTTTCATGAACTGTTTTTGTTTTGTTCATTTCATTGAAGTGTTTTGAAAAAAACCACAAAAAAATCAACTTCTTTTTGGTGTTTTTATTATAGTTTCATAATAATTACTTTTATTAGAAAGTATAATTTAATAAATAAAGAAGTAAAAAATAATAAAAATAACAAAAAAAAAAGGAAATGAGAAGTTCCGTAATAAGTTGAGATGAACTTAAAAGATTTAAGCTAAAGAAATGATTTTCATCATCTTCTCATTCTTTTGGATAAGAGGTATTGTTAATGCTAATAAGATTTCATGTCAATCAATTTCAAATCATTGTAATGAAAAGTTAAATAGAGAAAATTGCCAAGTATTAGAGATTAATAAAGATTTTTATATTACTAAAGAATGTGATGAGTTAATGAAAGATATTAATCAAATCAATATATCAAAGAATTGTACAATTATAATAGATGAAGATATTAATATTCAGCAAAAAATACTTGTAGAACGTGGTGTTCATGTTATTTTAATGAGAAATAGCATTATTAGAAATGGAATGATTATTGAAAGAGATAGTATAGTAGAAATTCCACAAATAGAAATTAAACAAAGTAAAGTTATTGTTAAAGGAACATTAGAAGTTCAAGGAAATGTTATTATTGAAGAGAATTCTACACTTGAAATTAACAATAATGGACATTTTAATGTTAAACAAGGAAGAGTTATATTAAAATCAAATGGTTTATTTATTAATGGAAATGAGAGTGAAATAATTATTTTTGATAGTCTAATAGGATATGAAAATTCATCAATTCTTTTTAAAGAAGGAAGTCATTTAGTTATTAACAACCAAATTGAATTATATGATAATACTATACTTACAATAGAAAAAGAATGTATTATTCAAATTAATGGATATTTTGTTAATGTATTTAATAATGGACAAATTCATATTGGTTCAATGAGTTTATTTGAATGTCAGAATCTTTATATTTATGGTACTTCTATTATTTCTATTGAAGATAACGTTAAATTAATAACTAATAACATTTATGTATTTCAAACACCTCACTTAGATATTAAGAATAATGTTTATATTAATATTAAGAAATACATCTCATCATATTCAAAGGCTGTCATTGAACTAGGAAGTAATAGTATTGTTAATGCATCAAGTATATTTTTGTTATATAATACAACATTAAATACTGGAGAATCAACAATAATATCATCTAATTCCTTTGAATTAAGTGGAGATTCATTACTGAATATTGGAAAGAATACTACAATTACTGTTTCAGGTAAGAAATTATCAAAAGAATGTTTAAATAACAATTCACATGATTTTTGTTATTCTCTTTCTATCAAAGGTAAATCAACTATTATTGTTGATAACAATTATCAATTTAATCCAATATTCAATATTCAATTTGGTAGAGTTAATCAATGGAATACAACAAATATTATTTTAATGAACTCTAATGAACGATGTGTTGATTTATATAGTTTTAAGGAGAGTTATGACTTTATTAATGAAGTTGAGAAAGAAGAATATCACTTAATGTGCAATAAAAAATTAGGAAGGTATTGCATTGGATTAATTGATTATCATGTTGAATGTAACCAAAACAAATATCATTGTCCTTGTGATGAAACAATCAAAGAGGAACTTTAATTAAGTTGAATAGAAATAACTTTTTGTTTGATTTTGATAAGTTTAGTTAATAAAATGATTTATAAAGAAGTTATTAATTATGAGATACAATAATTATGCAAAAACAATTTCTTGTTGAGGTTGATTGTTGTGGTGTTGAACATCATAGAATTGTTGTTGATCAAAAAATGTTTCATTTGAAATCTTTTGATAAGAAATTACGTACAATTTTTAGACAACTTCCAAAAGAAAGAGTTTTATTTTATTGTGGTTTAAATGGACCATCAGTTATTACTAATCAAAATGATTGGATTAGATTTTATCAAGAAGGAAGTGGAGTTGTGAGTCTACATATTTTTGAGAATGAAAATGGGATGATTTCTACAAAAGAAGGAATAATGAATATCATTGAAATTCTTATATTACCTCATTTATCTCAATCACTTATGTGTTGGAAAGAATTAAATACAATATTAAAAGATGAAGAATTTAAAAGTCAATGTAAATTAATTACTCAAATGTTTATTAGGAAATGTCAAATAAAAGAAGAAACTGATTATAATAAGAAGGAAGTTGGATATCAGATGGAATTTATCAGAGATGTAACATTTAAATCTTTACAAACTATTCATAAAAATGAAAAACATATAAAAATATGGATGGTTCAAAATAGTGGAAATCAACAATGGCCTAAAGGATGTTACATTGGTCAGTGGAAAGGAAATGCACTAATTCCAACTAAAAGTACTTTTATAATTCCACAAATTATACATAGTAATATTATTCAAGTTTCTTATGAATTTATGATTAAACAATGTGGAACATGGATTATTCAATGTCGGTTATTTACTGTTGACCATATTCCATTTGGTGATATTTTATGGATTCGATGTACAGTAATTGATTAATGAATAATAAACTAATAAATAAATGAAAATCAATTGTATTATTTATTTGGTAATCTTAGCATTAACCTCATATTTCTAAAAGTTAATATTTATTTAATTGTTAGATAGAAATAAGAATCAAACTGAAGTTTGGCTTGAATAACAAGAAGGTCATTTCTAGTATCTTTGACTATTGCAATAGATTGATCAATAGTTTTATCAAAATCCTTTGATTTTTCACTTATTAATTGTTGAATATGAGCTACATGTTGTAATTGATCTTTGATAATACTTTGACTATTTTGTGATTGTCTTTTCATTTTATTTAATAGAAACAAACATTTCTTTTTGATTCATTTCAATTTCCTCACATTTTTGTTTTTGATCAGTAATTTTAATAATATCAATTAGTTCAACATTTTCTTCTTGTTTTTCACTTGTTTGATTCACTTGTTGTGTTTCTGGTTGTTGTTGGTTTTCTTCACTCATATTGTGTAAATACAAAGTTTTTGAGTTAAAATTTTCCATATTTTTTAAAAAACAAATTTTAAACCAAAAATTTATTTTTATGTTATTCTTCTTTTTCTTCATAAAGACTTATTTTATTGAACAATTTATCTGTTGTTTTTTTATTCTAATTCATTTAAGTTGATCTTCATACTAACACCATCTTATTTAACAGGTAAAAGACAATAAATAATTCAAAAACAGTATATTATGTTATACTATTATTGAAAAAAAAGAAGATAGTACAGGAACTATTGTTCTAATACTCTATAAGTAATAATTCATCATTTATTTTCAATAGAAACATATATCCTTGTGATACCTTTTCATACTCTTATGATTCATACATAAAAATATCTGATTTTTCATCTCAAATAATCATTACTATTTGTTTTGGTCTAACTAATCCACAAGAATTGAACCTTTGAATAAATAGAATAATGAATATTAACTATCAACAAATTAAAACAAAAAGAACCTAAATGAATGAAATATTCTAAAAAAAAAATAATTGTGTTGAAAATGTCGATGATTTAATATTGCTCAGTACCAGAAATATCAAACAATTGAAATTATTCAAAATCAATACTTCATTAATTTCTTTTTATTTTGATAATCATTATTCAAATAAATCAGAACTGTTTTTATATTCATTTCTTTCATTTCAACACAACTTTCTACATGACTAGAGATAATCATTCTTAGTGTTGAGTAGTATAAAGGAAAATAATGAAAAATGAAACTTCAATCTTTAAATGACATATTAATTCGTGTCATAAATTCAAATCTTGTTATTACCTTCTCATTAATAATCACAGAACATCAAAGCAAGCACCAAACAACAAAAGACAGTCTTTCTGAAATAAATCACAAAGAAATAGTGATTAGTACTGAAAAAATAGAATATCATTGTGTTATATATAACATGAAATAAGATTGAATAAGAACTTTAAAAAGAAGAGTTATATGGATAATTTGATATATCGAGGAGATAATGATGAATTAAGAATTGAAAGAAATGACACGATAGTTAATGACATATATAAGATTAGATATGACAATTTCATTGAGATGAAAGATGAAGATGGTAGAATTAATGAATTTGAAGAAAACGAGTTGAGAACATTAGTTAAATATCATGGAAGCGACGAAACAAGCAGAGTTATTTTGTGGGAAATGTTTCTTGGGATATTGAAATTTAGTTCAACAGAAGAAGAAAGAAATCAACAACTTCTTTTATTAAAGAATGAATATGATGAAATTAAAAAGCGATGGAATGGAAAACAACCAGAAGAAATGGATGAACAAACAAAGAAAAGATATAAACGAGATATTAATATCATTTGTAAAGATGTTCAACGGACTGATAGAGATAATGTCTTATTTAAAGATTTAACAAGTACTACATTAAAAGTTATGTTTGATGTATTAGTTAGTATGAGTATAACAAGTGAATGTGGATATGGACAAGGAATGAGTGATATAGTAGCTTTAATTATACAAATTACATATTCAGAATTTGAAGTATTTTATTTATTTCAAGGAATACTTGAATTAGTAAAAGAATTTTATGGAGAAGAAGGAAGAATATCATCAGATAAAATGATGAATGTAGGAAATATTATTTGTGTTGTAGATGAAGAATTTGGAGAATATTTGAATAAATACAATATTACGTTTGAATTTATTGTTAAATGGTTATTGATGTTATTTAAACGAGAGTTTTGGTCAAAAGAAGTATTACGATTATGGGATAGTTTTATTTCATTTCCAAAAGACAAATTATATCTATTCTTATCAGCAACAATTCTCATCAAAAATAGATTAGAAATCATGAATAGTCAGATGAGATTTGATGATTTGTTTATTTGGACACTCAAATTAGAACATAAAATTCCATTGCAATATATTTATGATGCAGATAATTTATTATATGAATTTAGAATGAAAGCAACACCAGAACAACAAAAAAGAGTATTTAATTAAAATATTTTTTTTTTTGAGTTTGAAATAGAAAATAATAATTGTTTTAAGAAGATATTTTAAGAAGAAGAACTTAAAATGATAAAGAATTCAAGTCAAATGACAAAAGAATTAATAAATGAAGTTAATAACATAAAACAACAAATAGAATTATTAAAAAAAGAAATGAAAGACCAATCATTAATTACAAGACAAATGTTATGGTTTGGTGATTATAGTTTTTATAGTGAACATTTAGTATTTGATAAGACAACTCTTACTATCAGTTGTCCAAAAAATGTAAAAGTATCTTATTGTAATATTATTTTATATATCCCAATTAAAAAATTCACTGTTCGAGTATTAAATGGTAATGTATGTATTGGATTTGTAACTGTTAAAGAACCAATTGATTTAAATAGAGCAGTAAAACCATCATTATTACATGTATTATATTATGATGGAGTATATATGGGAGATGATAGGTCTCTTCAAAGATCATCATTCGGTTTACAAGATGGAGTTATCACTGTTAGTTATAATGAAAAAACTAAATTCATTACTTTTCAATGTAATGATGTTGAAGAAAAAGGATTTAAAGGAGTTGAAGAAAATAATTTATATCCACTTCTTTCATTTAAACCAGACACTGTAGTACAAGTATTATAAAACATCAACTTACTAACAAATAACAAATTAGAAAGAATCTCAACAAAATTTAATTAAATATTAATATATTTAATATATTTTTACTATAATTTATTATTTTGAATTATTTATAAAAAAAAAATGGAAAAGACAAAAATGGAAAGTGAACTTTAAAAAGTAAATAAAATAGTACGAAAGAATGTCAAATATTTATCAGACTTGTCCTTCACAATTCTATAAACAATTTAGAATTGCTAAACAATTAGCACAACACCAAAATGGAATGGTTCTTCCTATTCAACAACATACTCCTCTAAATGTTGGTTATTTACAACCACCTCCTCAACAACAACAAGTTCCAATACGAAGACAATATATTAGTCAAACACTTAACTCAAAGGATTATCAAAAAATGGCAAAACAAGCACAAATTTATAATAATAACCCAAGAAATATTCCTATAGCTGGTATGGTTTATCAAGAAAATCCATATGCTCAAATACAACAACAAAGAAGACAACAACGTGGAGATCGTAGTCGATTAGCAGAAATTAGAAGTCAAATTGAAGCATTAAATGCAGAAGTTGCAGAGATTTGTATGAGAAATAAAGGTAATGATGAATTACCTAATCTAAGAACTGGTGTTGTAGCACCAAATCCTATGGCAATGAAATATGGAAGAATTCCACAAAGAGTTCATGTTCAAGACGATATGCCAGATCCAGTATATGATCCATATTTAATAGATAATACATTCTTCTCACCATCAATGTCTCCATCTTCTTTTACTCAAACATACCAACAACCAGATGATGATTTCTATGGTGATGATTGGGAAAATGAAGATGGATTTTCAATGACCCAACCAATTCAAATACAACCAATTCAAACTGCTCGTCCTGTTGCTATAAGACAAGCACAACCTATTTATATTCAACCCACTCAACCACAATTTGTTCCTGTCAGACAAATACAACCTCAAGTACAATACATTAATCCTTATCGTAATCGTACAAATAATAGATATGTTCAACGACAAAATATTCAACCAATGATCCAACAATTACCTCAACAACAAGTTCAATACGTTGCACCAGTTCAATGGGAACCAGTGAATTATTCATATTATCAATAAACTAAGTTGTGAATGTCTTTTAATATTATTTTGTTTTTGTTTCTTTCTATTAGAAAATTAGGTTTATATTCATTTTCTTTTCACTTTAAAGATTTTATTTCTTTTTCAATTGAACTGTCAATTTTATTTAATTTCTTTTTCATAAAATAACATGACTTTTAATACCATTAAAAAATTACCAATTCTTATTAGAAATGCAGCACTTATTGCTGTTACTACAATTTTTGTTTGTTTTATTTTATCAACATTCTTAAATCATTATCCATCAAGTGTAATACTACCATTCATTTCATTAACAGGTTATAAAGCACCAGAATATTATTTATATTCATTTGGATTTTGTATAACAGGTATATTATTTTTATATTGTTCATATCACATTCATTTTTCTGTTTTACCAATTACTGAATTATTTTCTGAACAACAAATTATTAAATTATTCATTACATTATCATCAGGAGTTATTTGTTTTATGATTCATGCAATTATTCCATTACAAAATGATATTATTTCATCACCTCATTTAACATTAGGAAGTAGAATTCATCAAAGTTGTGCAGGAATATTTTTCATGTTAGTTATAATACATACATCTTACATATTCTACATTCTCAAAGACAAGAAAAATGTTTTTTCTTATTTTGATGAACGTGCAATGAATTTTAGAAAATGGTGTTGTATTGGATGTGGAATTACTATTATATTAGCAATGGCAATTCATCCTACAACAGTTTCTATCTTTGGTAGTGTTGCAATGAAATGTTTGTTATTTAATTTAAATATAAAATATGGATTATGTTATTAATACTTTAGTTGTTGTTTCTGTAGCAGCTATTGCTCAATGGATACTTGTTGGATTTATCATTTTAATTTTTGTTTCCTATTCAATGGATATTACCAAAATTTTACCACGAATCTATGAGAAAGAACATATAACTAAGTAATTAATCTTTTTTTTTTGAACAATCATCTCTTCTTTCGTTTTTTTTTTCTTTTTCATCTTAGTATTGTTTATTGTTTGGTTTTTATCTATTTAAGTTATGTGTCTTTGAATAAATCATCAATAATGAATATTTCTTCTTTTAGTAGAAAAGAAATTGAGTATCAAGTAGTTGAAGGAGAATGGAAAAGAAAAAGATTCAACAATATGACTAATTCATTGTTATTATAATATATTAATAATAATGAATGTTGAATCAACCAATTACCACTTGAAAATTAATCAATTCTTTTTTCTTAATTTGTCACTCATTAAATAAGAAATGGTTAAACCTTCAATCAATTAATAAGTTCAAATGCTTGGTCAATGTATGGTTTTGATCGTTCAATTCCAATTGGATATTCTCCATTCCACTCAGTTTCATTATTGAGATATAATGAGTACAATACTTCGTATGGTGTTACTGTTGGAATATCACCTTCAAATTTCAATTCAGATAAATCAGAACCAAGAACAATAGCAATATCAACTTGTCCACTATAATTCAATAATTTATTTTCTGGATTACCCATGAAGACAGTGATAACACGATATTCTTTCATCAATAAACTCCTTAATTTTTTAAATGACTCAGAATTGTCTAATTAATGAATTTCTTTTTTTTATAGTATTTAATGAAAAGATAAACAAACACCAATCAGGGTCAAGAAGTAAAAGCATAAATGTTGTTGCACTTCTAATTTTATCAAATAATGAATATCTATTCATTACATATTTCATTGTTTCTTTGGAACAATCAATTTCTTCTCCATTGACAACATTAATTTTCTTAATATTCATTGGATTGAAATATAACTGGAATGGCATTGAATTAAATGTTTCACTTCCATAAATAATTACTACTTTATTGATATTCTATATTTTATAAATTATCTTTTCATACATCATAAATTAAATCATAACAAACATTTTTTATTGCTTTTTCTCTAATAATAAATGCATCTTTCATATCAACTACTAAATACTCTTTGTTTAAAGACTTCATAAAACTATATTTTTCCATTAATGAAGGTTCTACAATGATAATAGTAGCATTATCAATTGGAATTGATTGAATAGCAGGAATATTTAATGGATAAATATAGACATTATTTCGTTGTTCACAAATTCCTCCAACTTCAACTACCAAAGTTTTATCATCTTTTTGAAATTGTTTAAATGAATGTTCAGAACATGATTGATATGGTGTATGAAGTATAGCAATTGTATTAATTAATGGAAGTAATGTCATATGGATTTGAGCTGATAACTCTCTATATTCAGGAGATGTACAATTTATTACAACTCGTTGGTATTTTGGTAATATTCCAGCAAGTGAAGGAGGGAGGGTTATAGCCATTGTAACAATTTACTGAATTACTAAGATCACCATTCGTCTCATTCTTCTTTTCAATTTCTTTTTTGATTAAAAAACCATAAATTATAAATTAATATTCACATTGAATTTACAGTACATAATTTGTCCATAACAATACCTTTTATTAATTAAGTCAATAACATGGTATGGTTAGTACTTATAACAACAGCAGAATAATTTAATGAAAATATTTACATTGAATATAACAAGGTATATGAATGAAATAAAAAATATATTTGATAGGAATAACTAATGAAATTAATGCAATTATTTGTTGAAGAAATAAGAAAATATTGAAGAATAAGTAATTAATATGTTTTTTAGATAACACTGAAAATAGATTGTAGTTAGAATTTGCAGATCTATTTGAAAAAAAATTCCAAATAATGACACAAGTTACTACAAATCTTGTTGCTAAGTCAAAAGGATATACTTGTATTCCAAATGAAATAATGAAACTTAAACATTCATTAAAAAGTCTTGATTTGAGTTTAAATCAAATTAATGTATGTTATTTATAATTCATAGACATAACACAAGAAAAATAAACCACTCATTATTATAGTCTATAGAACCATCATTCTCAAATTTTTCATTATTAACTCTCCTTCGATTAAGAGGAAATAACATTAATAAGTTTCCTGATCCAATTCTTGATCTTCAATCATTAAAATGTCTTGATTTATCCAATAACCATATTACATCTATTCCACCAAATATTGTTTGTTTAAATAATTTATCTGAATTGATTATGGGTCAAAATAATCTGACATCTCTTCCAAAAGAAATTGGAATAATGACAACTCTTGTAAATATCACATTACCAGCAAATAACTTAAAAGAATTACCATTAGAAATATGTTCATTAACAAAGTTAACATTTGTTTGTTTTAATTTTGTTTATTCTTCATCATTTTATAGAAAGAATTGGTATTAACTTTTTATTAATTCATCAATCTTTCAATCTTCAGATTGAGTTTAAAAGTAATGAAAGAAAAAGACAAGAAAGAAATATTTATCTTTAGGTTGACCTTAGTAATAATAATTTTGATAATTTTCCACAAGTTCTTGGGAAATTATCAAATATTAGAACATTATGGATGTTTTATAATAATTTGAATAAATTAAAAGGAATTGAAGGAATAAAACATCTCAATCAATTAAAATTACTTCATAATAAATTTACTCAAATACCAAAACAAATATTTAATTTAACAGAACTTTGTTCATTAGAATTAGATAATAATTTAATCAGAAAAATACCACCAGAAATTAAAGAATTAAAAAAACTTAAAGAAATTGCATTTACTGATTGTTTAATTCAAAGAATTCCAGAAGAAATTGTATCACTTTCTAATCTTCAAGAACTTGTTATTGTTAGAAGTAGAGTTAATGAATTTCCAAGATTTTTAAGAAAAATGCCAAAGATTTCAAATTTAATTATTACTGACTCATTAATTACAGAAGTTAGTTGTACATTAAATAACTGTTGTATAATATTAGAAAATAATAAATTAACAGAAATAAAATGTACACCAAATGACAATGTATTTACATTAAATCTTTGTAATAATCATTTAAAAAAAATACCAAATACAACAGATCTTCAAACAATTCATGAATTATATCTTACTAATAATTTCATTCAACAAATAGAACAAACTGAATTACATTCAAACCTTAAAATTTTAACATTAGCTTCAAATAAATTAACATCTTTTCCAGAAAAAGGAATTAGTTATAATAAATTAAAAGAATTAAATTTAAGTAATAATGGAATTTCACAATTACCAAATAATTTATTTACATTTCTTCCATATTTAAAAATACTTAAACTTGGTATTAATCAATTAACAACAATACCTACTTCACTTGGTATTTTAAATCAATTAGAAGAATTAAATTTATCACATAATAAATTAACAGAATTTCCATTAAATATTTTAAAATTAACATCATTAACAAATTTATATTTAACACATAATTATATTTGTGATTTACCTAAAAATTTAAGTCAATTAAATAATCTTCAAGTTGTTGATTTTTCAAGTAATAATATTATTTCTGCACTTCCTCTTATTAAATGTACAACAATTAAATCACTTTCAATGGCATTTAATAAAAATCTTCATATTCCATCAGAATTAACTCTAATGAAACAATTAAAAAATATTAATTTTATTGGAACATTACCTGAAGTAAAATATCCTCTTAATGTAAATTTTATTAAACAATTAAATATCTTTGAAATATCATGTTTTAATACAGAAAAAAGAGATAGAAATAAACCACAAACTATCATTCATACTCCTTTATTATTTTTAAAATCTGCTTATTGTAATCAACTTAAATTACCTTTATCTTCTCCTCAATTTGAAGAAAATTCATTTGAATGTCCTGTTGAAATTGGTATATCAAATATGTGTGGTAAAAGAGATTCAATGCAAGATACATCAGTTGTTATTACTAATTTTTTAGGAATTGGATTTCATTTATTATCATTATTTGATGGACATAGTGGAATTTATTCAAGTTGTTTTTGTGCTTCACAATTCCCTAATTGTTTTGCAAATATTTTATCTAAAAATCCTCAACAATCAATTGAAGATGCATTAATTCATTCATTTAAAGAAATGAATCAAAAAATTAATGAATATAAATTTAATGATGGAACTGCTGCAAATGTAGTATTAATTACTCCTCAAAGATATTTTATTGCTAATGTTGGTGATTCAAGATGTATTCTTGTTAAAAAAGATTCAATTATTATACTTAATGAAGACCATACTATTAATAATCCTGATGAAGTTCAAAGAATTCGTAAATTAAATGGATTTATTGATCATTCTAAAGTTAATGGTGAAATTGTTTTAACTAGAACTTTAGGTGATATTCAATGTTCATCAGTTTGTAGTTGTATTCCACAAATTACTTGTCATGAAAGAGGAATAGATGATATATGTATTGTATTATGTTGTGATGGTGTTTTTGATGTATTATCAAATGAATTAGTTGGAGAAATTTGTAGAAAAAAGTCTAATGAATCTGCATCAGTATTATCTTCATTAATAAGAGATATTGCATATAACAATGGATGTAAAGATAACATTAGTTGTATTGTTTGTAAACTTATGTCTTAAAACAAAAAAAAAATCTCTTTTACTTAATAATTATTTCATTCTCTTTGTTTTAAATAACATTCTTTTCTTTTTGTTTTTTGTTAAGAACTTCAAAATGTTATTTCTTTTTTATTCCTTTTAGTTTCATATGTTTAATAAAAGACCAAACTCATTTAACGAATTGGATCATGCAAATGAAGCTAATGAATTATTAATTAATTTAAGTAAAAATAAAGATATGCCACATTTACTTTTTCATGGACCAGAAGGAAGTGGGAAATATACAAGAGCTTTGTTATATTTAAAAAATATTTATGGAGATGGTGTTATGAAAATTGAACCATCAACTACAGTAATTGATGTGAAAGGAAAACCAAAAGAAATTAACTTAAGATCATCTCCTTATCATGTAGAACTTATCCCATCAAATGCAACTGAATCTGACAAATTAGTTATTCAAGAATATGTTAAATCATTAACTACTTTTCAAACACTTAGTTCTCTTATTCAACAAAAGTCAATAAATCGTTTAATACTTTCTTCTAACTCAGAACCAAAACAATGTCTAAAAGAAAAACAAACAAAATTTAGAGTTATTATGATTTTTGATGCAGATCATTTAACTAATGAAGCTCAACAATCTTTAAGAAGAACTATGGAAACAGGTTCAGAAGTCTGTAGATTTATTTTATTTTGTACTAATCCATGTAGTGTTATTCAACCTATTCGTTCAAGATGTGTTATGATTCGTGTTCCTCTTCCAAATAAACAAGAAATGACTAAAATTGTTGAAAAACTTGGAGGAAATGAAAAAATTGTTGGTATTTCACGTGGAAATATTTTATTAGCTGAGGCAGCAGCATTTGAATATAGACTAACTGGAAAAATAGAGAATTTATATTGGAGAGAAAAGTTAGCTGAGATTGTTATTGGGATGAAAAAAATCTCATCAAAAGAATTTGAAAAGAAACGAGATGAGGTTGTGGAATTGTCAACAATCATTTCTGCTGATACTATCTTAAAAACAATGTTTTGGTATTTAATGGAATCTAAAATTGATCCAAAATATAAAATAGAAATTCCTTCTATTGCTATGAAACATAGTCATAACATGTCTCTTGGAACTGAACCAATTTATCATATTGAAGCATTTATGTTAGAAATAAGTTCATTACTTAATAACTGATTTATAATTGATTTTTTAATAATAATTTTCAAAAGCTAATTCTATCATCATTATCATGAAAATTATCCATTACTTAATATTTATCATTCTCTTGAATACCACTCATTTTAAATAAACAAAATCATGAACTTTTATGAATGAAGATATTATCCTTTATTTACTTAATAATACATTAATCTGTATTTTGTTAAAAGAATATTATTTTTTAATTAAATTGATATTAATCAATAATCCATTCATTAAACAAACCTTATATTATTCTCTCAATTTTTCAATAAGATTGAAATACATATAATTCTATCTTTTTGTTGTAATGATAAATTGAGAATAAACCATCAAAAGAAAAGACATTCTTTCTTTTTTTATGAACAATCAAAGAGTCATCATCATTGTTTCATTCATGGAATTTATATGCAATACTTTCTTTTTTACAAATGGAATAACTCATTTTTATGAGTTTTTTAATAAACCCAAATAAAATTAATCAAATTCAATTTATGGCTTGTAATTATAATCAACATCATGTGAACAAGCAGTCATATCTCCATTGTATTGTTTCATTGTTGGACGACTCCATCCACCGAATGGAGTGAAATCACCAAAACTATCCCAACTATCATAATGAGCATACCACAAAGGATATTCATCAGCATATTTAAAAGTATAGTCAAGTCCAAAGATTTGATCCCAATTATTATAATTTGTATAAATACCAGCCTTAAATCCAATTGCTCTTTGTTGGTTGATCATTGTTTCAAAGAATTCTTTATTTGACTCTTCATCATTCCAATATCCTTCAACATCAAACCAAACCCTCTCAAACTTCATGTCATTAGCAACTACTTGATTCCAAAATGAATTTACTTGTCCAGCAGGATCACCACATGAAATGCATGGATAAAAGTATGCGTCAATGTTGTGTGCATCAAAACCAGCAGAAAGAGCGTTGTTATTAATTCCTTTAGCATTTGGATCCCATGAACCAAGACTTCTCCAACATCTAAAAATGAAAAAAGAATTAAATCCAATATTTCTCAAACAATTAATTGAACTAACACTAATAGGTTCTGCAATATCAACTCCATATCCAGCAAAAGCTGTAAATATTAAAGCACATAAGAAAAAAACTTGCATAATATTTATTTTATAGTTTTATATTTTTTTTTTTTTCATTGTGTTTTTAAAATTTGTAATTTAATAAAAACAAAAAAATATGTTTCATTATCGTTTTATATAACGAAAATTATTTTTTTGTTTTTAATTAATATAATATGACTTTAAAATAATACAAGAATATTAATGAATAATATTATAACTTTTGTTATTCAAATAAAGTATATTTGTGTAATATCATATAACAATGTATTAAATTTTAAATGATTAGATTTATATTTGTTAATTATTTTTGATTATTATTAACATATAAGAATTAAATTGATATTTTTAAGATAATGAAAAAAGACTTTAAATTATTTCAGGTAGATTAAAACAAATTCTACATTACAAAGAATTTAAATTTATATTTAAAAAAAAAAGAAAAAATGAAAGAAGAAGAAAAACAACAAAATTATATTATTTGTTTGTTAGAGAATTTGTTAAGTTTTAATTTAATTTCATTAATATTTAAAATATCATCAAAAGAAGCGAAGTTAAGGATTTTAAGTTCTTTTAAAGAAGAAGGAAGGATATATTTAATATTTTTTGTTTTACTATCAAGAAGTGATAATTTAGTAATGTCATTTAAATAAGATAAATCAACAAGAAATTTATTTTGTGAAATGAGAGGAGTTAATTTCTTACCAACAATTTCTAAATTTCCTGGATAATAATTCTTTAATAATTCCGAGAAATAAGGTTCAATAACCATTTCATTAGCAAATTCTAATTGACCATTTCTATGAGGTAATAAAATAAAAGGGAAATTATTAAAATCAGAATATGAGTCAATGTCTAAATAAGAAACTCCAATGAAATGATTTTGTGAATGATGAGCCAAGTCAATAAGATTATTACAAGTACTTTTTTCTACCCAACAACAAATTAATTTAGTTTTTGGGAAATCGTTTAAAATATTAGAAACGATTTGATGATGTTTAGAATGAAAAATACAAGTTAGTTGAAGAAAAGGAATTGTTTTTATTTCTTCAATATATTTTTTTAAATAATGTATTTGAAAGACATTACCAATTCTTAATGTTAATTTATGTAATTTATAACAATTAAATAAGTTAATTCCATTCAAAAGATAATCACAATCCAATTTCATTTCAACTATTTTTTTTTGTAATAATTTTAAACTAATAAGTCGATTTTCTTTTTCTTTAAGAATATAATCAGTTATTTTAATTAATTTGATTGATTCTTCTACTATAAATTATGTGAATTTTATTGATAGTATTATTTTACAATAAAATATACCACAACAAACAATATGATTTATGTGTTTTATATAATTGTTCTAAACAATCATTTGATAATTGTAATGTTTCTAAGTTTGGAAAAACATTAATTTCTTTTTGGATATGAGATAATTCACTGTTTTGTAATAAAGTATCAAGAGAATCATTTGAATAATTTGGATTAATTTTTGTTGCTTTGACTGCTTCATCACAATGTTTACAAATACAATTAAATTTATAAAGACTTTCAAGTGAGTCTAAATATTGTAAAACAATCATTAAATAACAAGGTTCTAAATGTTTCTAATACTGTGAATAACACATTAATGTAACTCAAATAATCAAACCATAAAGAACTAATAATTCCTTTTTTTAAAAAATAAAAAAAAAAATAATAATAATTATGTTATGAATAACAATAATTAATGTATTAAGAAAAAGTAGGATCAACAGCAGAGCAAATTTGGGATTTTGTAGCTCTTTTATTTCTTTTTGGAGTAGAACAACTACTATCTTTTATTGGGGCTTCTGACTTTACAATACCAATAATTTTGTCAGAACAAGAAAGTGCTTGATTTTTAAGAGATGGTAATGGTAAAGAACCAAGAAATATTTCGTAGACAAAACTGCGTTGAATAACACTTGTTTTAACATTGTCCAATAATTTACAAACGTCCATATTAAAAGAAATATCATTTTTAAATAATTCTTGTTTTTCAGCTCTTTTTTTATTAAGTTCTTTCATTGAGCTTCTCCACATATTTGCATGTCTCATTTTTCTAACATATTTAACAAGTTCTATTTGTTCATTATTTAAGAAATTAGTTGAAAATGGAATATTTTTTAAGAGAACTTTTTCATAATGTTGGTTATAAAATTGATCAGTTAAGCCATCTCCTGGAATCATAATTCCATTATATGATTTATTCCATCCTTCTTCATTTAACATTTTTTCATATTTTTTATTTGAACATAAAATTGAAATTGCCCAAGTTGATATTCCTCTAATATATAATGATTCATCATAAATTGATTTTATAATACATTTAATAATATCTTCATCAACTAATTTATATTCATCATTATTATCATTAGCAGCAATATAAGATAATGCAATTGCAGCACCACTTTTATTAATTAATAATTTTGAAGTTGTAAATTCAATATAAAGTTTTTCAGTTGTATTATTATCTTTTAATATTCCTCTTCCAATAGGCGTAAGAGATAATATTTGGAAGAAATGAGGTAATCGTTTTTTTTCATCATAATTTTGAATATAAGCGATATATCCACCTTTCATCCATTTATTATATTCATCAATAACAAATGTTGTACTTTCAATACATTTTTGAATTGAAATATCATTTTTAAGTAATTCATAAATAATATCTTCACCTTCATTATCAATTAATATTTGAAATATATTTCTAATTTCTGAAGGTTGTTGTATATTAATTTCTTTATTTTCTTCATTATCAATTTTTTTATCATTAATAAATTCAACAAATACTTTTTTGATATGTTCTTTTTTAATAGCATTTCTTAAAATAATAATAATTTCTTTTATATTTTGTTTTACTTGATTCTTTTTAACTAAATTTTCAACTAATTTTGGAATAGTCCAACCTTTCCACATCATTTGTTCTGAAGTAATATCTCCTGAACTAATTAATAATCTTCTTATTTCTTTAATAGCACGATTAGCAAGTGTAATATTTTCACTATTAAGCATTGCTTCCATTACTTTTGTATTTTTATCATTTGTTGATATTCTAAATGATGAAGAAATAAGGTCTGATAATGGGTCTAATCTTCTAATTCCAAGAACTTGAGTATATAAATCAAATATATCACTTAAAGCAATATGTGCTTCTTTCATATCACAAATACTTCCAATAAATCCAAAATATTCTTTTGAAAGTTTTTTCATTAAATGTGTTTGATCAAAGAAATGCCCTTTTTCATTTAAATTTTCAAAGAATTTCCTAAATTCTTCTTCTTTCTTTTTAATTTCTTCTTTTTTTCTTTCTTCTTCAGTTTTTTTATCATCATCTTTCTTTTTATCATCTTCTTTTTTTTTATTCTCTTCATCTCGTTTTCTTTCTTCTTCTTTCTTTGCCATTTGAATAAAATATTTAAGTTCTGCAGCAATTTCTTTTAAGATAATTTGTAATAATCCTTGACCATTTTCACTTTGAATTAAAATTTGGAATAACATTGTTCCACATGGAGTGAATTTTTCTTTTGGTTGACAATCAATTTCACTAAATCTCTTTTTTGATGGTTGATAAAATTTAACTAATGTCTTAAAGAAAGGTGTTTTTTCAACAATCGGAACATATCTCATATTTTGAGATAATGAAGTTAATAATTTAAAAATTTCATCCCAATTCCATGTTAAATAATCATTTGATGAAATGTTTGATGCTTGAACACTTCTTTTAATTTCAGTTTCATCCATCATATTTAAACCTTTTAGAGTTTGATTGATATCACTTGTAACATCATTACTCATATATTCATTAATTGTATATCTTTCATTATCTTTTTTTTCTTTAATAATTGCATCAATTTTAAATTGAATATGAGAATGTAAATTTACTAATAATGATGTTGAACTTGTTTGAAGATTTGATGAAAAATTACATGCTGTAGCAAATAACTTTTGTAATGATAAATGTCGTTGTGGTAATAATAATCCAGCTAAATATAATAATTCTCCAAGTAAAATAACAGATTTTGCAATTACAGTAATACAACTAACTTCTTCAATTGAACTAGAATCTTTTTCATTAGGAGAGTTATTTTCTAATCCAATCATAGTCACTTCAAGTCCAATTTGAGAATGTTCTGAGATTGTTTGACGATGACTTGGTTTGGTTTTCATTTTATCTACTTTTTTAGAGTCTTGAGATAGTATCTCAGCTCTTGAAAAGTCATCATGCATTTGTCTTCCAACACAAACATCACAAAGTGCATCAAAAAAATTAGAATCAATCAAGGCAATCAATAAATGAGTGTAATATGATAATACTAATGGTGAGTTTTTAAGAATTGAATTATCAGAAACCGACTCTTGATAATCAACACCTTGAGGTTGAATTTTTGGTTGTTTAAGATCAAATAACTTATATAAATTAGAAATAATCATATTAATTTGTTTTGGTACTGGTGATCTTAATGCTAATACTAAGATATCAATACCTTTATTTGATGTTAGTGTTAATAATCCAGGCCATGTTTGAATAACTTTAAAAAATATATCAATTGCATCAGAATATTGTGTTTGTTTAAGTTCTCTATCAGCATTTATTCTTTGAGTCAATACATTTTTTTGAGAAAATAACCAATGTTCAGGACTACACATTGGAGATATTAATGAAATTAATAATTGATCGATTCCTAAATACTTTTTATGTGGAATTGAATTTAATCCAAATAAAATGAAATCTTTTACTGAGTTTTGGCTCCAAGTTGTTTTCTTTGAAAAGATCACTCTCAATGCTTCAGTGGCTGACGCTCCAAATACATCAGGACATGAAAGTGCAATTTGAACAATCAATCTATCATATAGTTCAGTGTATGATGTATCTCTTGAATCAATTGCTTCTGATGCTTCAACAATTGCTCTTGCCCAAACTACTGGTATTTTTTGAATTGTCATAAGAATAGTTGAAATTAAAGTAAAGGCATATCTGTTCATTGTTTGATACATTGTTTTATATTTACGAACTTTTTCAGGTTCTTTTTCTTTAATAGTAGAATAATCAACTAATGCTTTGGCAATAAGTAATGCTCCAACTCCTTCTAATAACATTTCAGGTACATTCTTTGATATATCAATCAAACAAATTAAATGTCTAATAACTGCGGTTCGAATAACAGGAGAAGGTCTTCCTAATTGTGCTATTAAAGATGCCCACTCTTCATGTGTTGGTTCATACAGTCCAATTTGAGTTGCAGGAGTTTTTCTGTTGAACGCATCAAGTAATTGTTCTGATTTCAGCGTCAGGTCATAAATGTCTTCAACTTTCATACGAGGTGAAATCATAAGTTCTTTTAAAATAATCCAATCTCAGTTTTTTTATTTTTTTTCTTTTTTTTTTAATTTGTGTTTTTCTTTTTTTGTTTTTCTTTTTTTTTTATGACTATTCTATTAATATAATTTATTTGATTGAACATTAGATACAAAATATTTTATCTATTTTTTTATAAATAATACCAATTTTTATAGACTTGTGAATATATAGTCATTTATTTTCTAATAACATTAATGAAATAAAGAAATTTTTTTTCTTCTATCCAAGGTAATTTTTATTATTTCAATATGCAGTTAAATTAGTATAAATTTTAATAAAAATATTTATAAGACATTGTATCTATCTATTTCAATATCATCATCGTTTGATAATTATCATATTATTCTCAATAAACATTATTTGAATTTAACAATTGTATAGAATTATAAATATTAATAAATTCATTATTTGAATAAATTTACATTGATTGAAATTTTTTGTAATGCTAATATTTTAATGAATATTTTATTTCTACATTTTACAAAAACATAATTATATAAATGTATTAGCAATACAATAACATAATCATGCTCATAATATTTAAAGTATTAGAAAAAAAAAGAAAGAATATTATTTTATTTTATATTTAATAAGAATATTGAGTAATGTAAAATACAATATTACTTTTGTTTATTGTTTATTCTATAATATAACATATATATTTTATAAGATTTTTAACCTTTTTGTTTAAATAATCAACATACCTTTTACTTAAGATTTGATTATCCTAAAAGTTTAATTAGAATTGGTATCAAAAGGATATTGTTTATATTTTTTTTAAAAAGAAGAGTTTAATAATACAAAGAAAAGAAGATATAAATTGTAAAATTTCAGAATTTAAATGAATAATGTATTTAAAATTTATTGTTCTTGAATTATTAGATAGTTTAATGAATGAAACAAGAAAAAATAACAAAAATTCTCTTAATATATTTTTTTTTGTCAATCAAAACATTCATTTTAACAAGTTAATTTTGGTTTAATTTTTTCTTACGTTCATAAAACAAATCAGCACGTGAACTTCCAATATTGATAATTTTTGGACACCCATCCCGATCTTTCTCTTGTAATACACAATTTCTACAATAATATGCATCAGTTACTCCTTCTCCACCGCAAATGATACATTTTCCTTGATTACTTCCAAAGTTACAGTCATCACAAATCCTTACTTTCTTATATGGTCGGACATATGAATCACAAATAGGACATTTTCCTTCATCCTTTGCACATAATTTACCAACAGCTATTCCTGGTTGTTTTCTGCACATTACTAAATCTGGGTGATGTTTTGACATGATAAGAATTTGTGTCTTAACAACAAGATCTTTTTTATTTTTACTTTTAATTTTTAAGAAAGGTGATAACAAAAAAAAAATCTAAAAAATAAAATGAAAAAGAGACAAACCACAAAACCGACTCAGAATTTTTCTAAAACAAAACAAAACAAATCATCAACGATTCTGAAGAAGAGACAAAGTGTTTTAGATTTCTGTCAAAAGCAACCAGGAGTTATTAAATGTAATATTTGTCATCTTGAATACCAAAGTACTATTGAAGACGATATAAAAACACATGAAAAATATCATAAAGAATTTCTTCTTCCACCAAAATTAAAAATAAAAAGTAATGAATATAACACTATTCAACAAGAAGGAAATTATAAATATATTAAATTTCAATGGAATTCAAGAATTAATAAAGAAATACAAATTATTAATGAAAGAATAAATGAAGATATTGAAATGGATTTAAATTATCTTAAATCAAACAATTTTAATTATATTTGTTGTATAGAAAATAATAGAATTATTGGAATTGTTGTTACAAGAATATTAAATAAAACACATATCATTTATCAATGTAATTGTAATAAATATGATGATATTAAATTAATTGAACAAAATAAAACAAATGCAACACTTGGAATAGAAGTATTATGGGTTCATAAAGCTTCAAGAAGAAAAAAAGTTGCATCTCATTTATTAGAACTAACAAAAATTTATAATACTTATGGAACTATTTATCATCTTAATGATATTGCTATCTCTCAACCTACTCATGACGGATTTTCTTTTTTTAATAAATTTTTTAATAATTCTTTGAAAATAATTCTTCCAAATTAATAATTAATTCACTTTTTTTTAGATTATTGAATGGTTTTATTTAGTAATTGACTTTAAGGATATTTATAATTTAATTATCTAATTTCAATTTGAGATGAATCTTCTCCCTGAACATGAACAATAGAAGCTAATTCTATTGCTATTTTATTTTCTTTTTATTATTTCTATTTCAAATACTCATTTATTAAATGATGTTATTTATTTTTCTACTCTTAAAATATAATTTATCATATAAGCTCATTAATAAATATTATGTATTACAATATCAATGAAATATTAAATATTCTATTTTCATTTTTGTATTTAAATTTATTTATTAACTGATTTGTTCTTTTAATTTATAATATATGAGTATAAAACTTTAATTTATATTCATACACTATAAAATAATTGTATTTTTTGTTATGTTAATACAAACTATATAATGTTATTTGATTATTCTATGAATAAGTATTCTTTCGATGATTTGTTTTATATTATTTATTCAAAGATTTACGTTTTTAATATTTGTTTTTAAATAATACATAAAATACTAAAAATTCAATTCATTTTAATTACTATTATTCTTTTTATGATGTAGTAGGTAAAGTATATTGTATTCAGTGTTACTATAATAAATAAAATAATAAAGATGTTATCATAATAATGATTTATTTCATTTAAATAAATTAAAATGTATTTCTCATTCTTGTTCTTATTATTCTTTTATGTTATTGTATTGTGTTTTATTATTATCTTCTTCATTTAATCAATAAAATAAAATGAATATAATCGTTTATTATTTATTTCTAATTCTTTAATTTTGTTGGTTTGTATATTTATTTGATGTTGTTTGTTAACAAATATTAATTAATTTATAAGTAATATATAAATGTATTGTTTTCATTGTTTTTTATATGATTTGTTATTAATTCATTATTATTTAATAGTTGTTGAAATGAGAATTGTCAAATGTTTTGATTGTTGTACTAATTACATTCTACAACAACATTTATTGACATCAAATATATTTTTATTTATTTCATAATCAGAATGATTGATAATTTGAAATGGTGAATGATAAGAATATATTTCATTACTTAAATTCAAATTTTCATTCTGATTTAATTATTAAATTTATAAATAATATTAAATCGAGTTAATGAACAAAATATATGGTATAATAATGAATATTAACGGTGTGATTAATAAACATTAAACAATGAAATATCAACATTTCATTAAAAAATATCAACTGTTATTACTTCTTTTTAATTATTATCATAACAACAATTTGTTCATTTATTAATCATGTATTGAATGTTTTTATTTAATATTAAACAACAAATATAATAAATGTTATTATTGTTTAATTAGAAATCGAATATAATGATAAATTATAATATTTATTGAGAAATGAAGCATCAAATGGTATATGATGTATTACAAATACATGAATAAATAAAAGTATCATAAGCATAAACATATTTCATTATCATATTTTAGGATATGATGATATTCAATATTTAATTAATTTATTACATATTATAGTTGTTTATTCAATATTTTCAATGAATATATTAGTTTGTTTATTCACTTCAATAATTAAATAAATAATGAATAACAGTATTTCAATTAAATATAATATAATACAATGATAAAAATAAATTTAATTTATTAATTAACTTTTTATAACAAGAGTATTGTGTTTAATGAATGAAAATATGAAAATGAAAAAGAATAAAAATCAATAAAAATCAAAAGTATTGAAATGAAATAATTCATTTCCATTAAAAATAATAATAACATAAAATAACAAATTAAAGTAAATATTTTATTTTAGTTCTATTTTATTATACCAATTAAATTTTATCATATTCATTATTATGAATTATTATTTAACTTATTTTTCATTTTTTATTGATATTTCTCTTTAGTTCAATTATTATTTTTTTATTAAATGAATACAAACTATTTTATTCATTCAAATGAAGTTAACTC
Source organism: Entamoeba histolytica HM-1:IMSS (assembly GCF_000208925.1). NCBI lineage: Eukaryota > Evosea > Mastigamoebida > Endamoebidae > Entamoeba > Entamoeba histolytica. Next base: position 29,199 of record NW_001915009.1, read on the forward strand.
GAAAATTAAATTATCATTTTTCTTTATTCTTTCTAATATTTAATAAATGATTATTCATTTATATTTCATTTATTTTTACTGTTAAACAATTGAAATTAAATCATTTTAATTATCATTATTTGGTTTTTTTGTTAGAATCTCTATTTTTACAATGCAAATTTGATTTTGCTTTTTGTCAAAATGAATTTAAAATAACATATGAACTTGTTTTATATCCATTTTATAAACACAAATACCATATCAAATTTCTAACAATAAAACACTTGATTGAATAAATATTTTAAATATATGTTGTTTAATATCAAAATTCATCATTCCTTTCATTATCCATTTTGTTTCTATTGAAAATAAAAATGGTTTTGAATCATTTATAAAACACAATTATCATACTTTATCAGTTATAGAATAAAACTATCATTAATTTTCATTTCATTTAGATTCTTCATTAATAATTATTATTTGTCATCTTTATCATGTTAGCCATTATCTGAATCAAATAATTTATTGATTATTCTTTTTCTGTCTATTTTCTATTTGTTTGATTATTTATTCTGTGTTTCAAAATATATTTTATTTGTTGGTTTAGTTATTCACATTATTTGATATTATTCATAATCATTTCCCATTCTTCGAGTTTAAAACATTCTTGATTTTGTTGTATTTACTTTCTGAAATAATCTATAAATAATACAATTTCATCAAAAATCACAAAACAAATTAGTGGTTCTAGTATTAAAAATCGAAAATATCAAAGAAAGACAATAATTCGACAAATTAAAATAAATGAAATGTGAAATAAATATTAGTTTAACTGAAAATAGTCAGAGTATTAATGAATAAATAAAATGCATAAATTAGAAGTGTTGTAAAAATAACAAAATAATGTGTGTATTTTATTCTCTGATCGTTTAAATTAATACATGATCTGTTTTGACATCAGCAAATATCATTATTTTGTTTTTATAAGTTAATTCTCACTACGTTCTCTTTAGTTTATTTTCAAATACTTTTATTCTTCTCACATTGAATAATCCAATAATATTGCTTTGACTTATATTCTACTTGTTCTTTTAAACAAATGCATAAATGGTAGTAAAATTTAATACTCAATGTAATTGAATCTGATTTTATTAATATCATTATCATTTATTATTTTAAAATACCATGTTATACCCATCTCATCTTATATTATTTATATTAATATTTGCAATTCATCAATTTTATTCAAATCATTCACAAATTATACTAATTCGACATTAGATATTAAAACATTTATACAATATGAAATATTCATTATATAATAAAATCAATGTTTTAATTTCTATAATCATTCAATTATCATTTTAGTTTCATTCCGTAATAATACATTCTTAACTTAGTATTTAAAATTTCTTTAAATATTGTTGTAGTATATTTAAATAAAAAAATATGTGTATTATTAAAGGTAATTTACACAGTGTTTAAATATTCTATTTGTTTAAATATTTTAATCGTCATATCTTTTTATTGTTAAATGGTTATGAATTAATAGTATTTTATTGATTATTTTGAACAAACACTAATACGAAATATTGAAACAAATGATTTGATTAAATAAAAGGTATTAAAATAAAATAATAAACAATATATATTTAAATTAACAATCAAATAAATAATTATCGTATTTGTTTAAACTAGTTTAATTCCAATATTATTCTTCAGTGACTAATACTTGTATTAAAATATTAAGATTTTTATTATCTTTCATTACAATCAAAACAATTATTTTAACCATTTATTTAGTTTTAAATATTTTGTAAGTAAATATTCTCCAAATTATTATTACTCAAATTCATTTATTTTTATTTTCTCTTCTTCATTTTCACAATTCAAAAATATTATATACACTATACTCAAGGAACATTATGAAAAGATTATTCTTTATTCAAAGTCATTTAAAACTAACATAAAGTATTTGTTTGGTTAGTCCAATAAAACTTTTTATAACATAACTCTGTAATTGGCAATCTTCTATTTTTATCAACTACCATAAAATGACTATGGAATAATGCGTGACTAAAGTTTGTATTGTATATCACATTACTTGTTAATGAGAAATACAATGTTTCTCAAATAATTAGTATCAAATCAAAACTGTGTTTATGTCTAAATTTACATAATATCAATAACATCTTTTCTATTTTATTTCGTTACTTCTAATTCATCAAATTATCATTACAACGATACATTACCAACAAGTTATTGAACACTTTTATTATTCCAGTTAATAGTTAGTGTATTTCTTTGTATATACGAAACATTCAATGATAGTTGCAATTGGTAAACAACATAATAGAATTATAATATAATATTACATATTCAAATGGAAAGAATTGACTATTAAAATTCGATAGAAGAATAACATATAAATATATTTATTATAAGAGAATGTCGGACAATAAGGGTCTGTTGATGAATATACTATGGATATGTTTTCAAAATTCCTGATTTAATAAGATATATTCTCATTTTCAAGAAGCGTTATTTCATTTAATTTATTGTTTAATAATCATTCAATAAACCATACAAACAAACTATGCTCTAAATCCACAGTCTGATAATAAACTCAAACAAAATAATACAACAAAATATAAAATAATAACATGAATATTATTTAATTCAATGATAAACATTGATGACTCAATTAATAGAATATACCAAAGATTGAAGGATATTGTGGAATTATAAACAGATATTTCTGACATTTAGTTTTGGGACAAAATAATTCCATTAAATCAAAAACACAATAATTGGGTATAACAAAAACATGAAATAAACTATTTTATGTCTAAGGTAGTTGATATTAAGAAAATGATAATAACAATCTTAATAATAACCTTGAAATACTATTCAATTTAGAAGAAATTTAACTACCCCAAAGATTAAGAAAAGAAACCACCTTCAAAGTTTGTGGTAGTTATTTATCCATTTTCATTCTTAAAGATGAAAAACAAACCAATGAAGAAACAACCTACTGAAACTAATACTACATTATCTTTTTTATAAAACCATTTTGAAATGAATAGAAGTCAAAAGATAACTGACAGTAATGACGGTACACAGAATTAGTTTAAAAGATTTAAAAACAAAACAAATGAGTAGAGTCTAATTCAAAAAAAAATATTTCATATGAAAATCTAATGTCTAATGAATTAGTTTTCATCTTATAAATTCCCTCAAATTAAAATATTCGAATCATGGTATCAAATAAGAATGAATAAGTTACTAGAAATGGCTGATTCCATTGAAAAAAAACAAGACTCTGTTTAATAAAGAAGTTAAATTTTTTTGCTATTTAATTTCAGAGAGTGAAATAAGAAAAAGAATTAAAACTTTAATTCTTAACATTTTAATAGTTCTAAAAAAAGAACAAAGAAAAGTATGAGAAACGAGTTAGATAAACGTACTTTTGAATAAAAATAAAACAAAAAATGAAAAGAGAAAAAAGAGAAAAGAAAAAACAACAAAATCAATCAAATGAAGGAAAAGATAATAGTAGTTTTTGTTCTTTTCTTTACTTATTGTTTGTGTAAATGTGGTGATGGGATTCGTCAAAGGTTTGATGAAGAATGTGATGGAGGAAGTAATTGTAGAAAGGATTGTATGTGTGAAGATGGTTATTTTCCGGAAGATGAAACTTATTCAGTTGGATGTGTTCCATCTTGTTTAATTGATGGATGTAAAACAGGGTGTTATACTCCAGATGAGTGTGGATATTGTGATGAGAAAGGGTATCGTTCAGATTGTTTAGGATGTGCTGAAGGGTATATTCCACAAGGGTATCTCAAGTGTGTAAAATTTAATGAAAGTGATGTAAAGTCATGTCAAGAATATACCACACAACATAACTTTTCTATTACTATCAATGATGTAAGTCAAACACTTACATTAACTCCTGATAAACAAGAAATGTCAATAAATACATGTTCTAAAAGATTATCTATTCAACAACCATATGCACCAGGGTATTGGATTAAAGTCACAACAAAGAAAACACAGTACGTTGCAATAGAAACAGAAAAGCATTATGACTCTGTTTCTATTGAATTTATAGATACACAAGGAAATGCCTATGGAGAAGATACTGTTTTTGTTATTTCAAATTGTCCAACAATAAAAAAAATAACAGAAGGACAAGCACAAGAATGTATTGAAGACAATGATAATTTATCACAATTTGTTAAACTTAGTAGAATTGTATTACAACTAACAGAAAATATTCCATATTATTTATTTGTTCATAAACCATTTGGAATACATTTTACTACCAATGTTCCTATTTTATTTACACCTATTGTTCATCCATGTTCTTATGTTTATTCAGTAGTTAATTGGCCAGAAGTTGCTACAAGTGGATTTACAACAGTGGTTAATACAGCTCATGGAATAAAATCATCATCTGCATGTACTATTACAGAACAAATTGGGTTATGGTATTTTTTACAAGGAGCTGATAGAAATGTATTAATTAGTACGTGTAATTCGATTTCAGATTATTATACTGCATTACATTTAATTAAAGTACCAGCAAACGGAAATGTTAAGCCAACAATTGATTGTAGTTATAATACTAAAAACCATCCAACAAATGCTGTTTGTGAAAGATATGATGTTAAAGGATGTCCTGAACCAGGAAGTCATCATGCATCAATGATGGTAACATTGTCAAGTCAATACGACTATTTTATTTTTGCTAGTGTTATAACAGATAATAGTGCTGCTTTTAATTTAACCATTACAACATTATGTCCTTATAATTGTGGTGGAAATGGAGTTTGTGATAAAGTATCACAAACATGTATTTGTAATGATGGATATGTTTTAAAACAAGACAGTTGTTCATTATGTGGAAATGGAAAAAAAGATGAAGGGGAAGAATGTGAAAATATTTCAGGAGATAATTACACAGACCCAAATTGTGACTATTCTACATGTTCATGTGAAGATGGGTATATTCCATTAACAATTAATGGATTAACGTATTGTGCTGTTCCAACCTGTGGAAATGGAAAAATCAATGATTATGAAGAATGTGATGGTGGAGAAGGTTGTCAACATTGTGTTTGTGTTGAGGGATATCGTCCATATGAAAGTCCAAGAATTTATTGTTTAAGTAATAAATGTGGAAATAACATACTTGATAAAGGAGAAGAATGTGATGGTGGAGAAGGTTGTTATGAATGTGAATGTCAAGCTGGATGGTTCGAAGCACACTCAGTAGGATGCCAAAGAGTACGACGATCTATTGTATCATTAATAATATTTGTAGGAGGAATTATTATATGGATAATCATTTGGCTCTTGTTACTTATTGGCTTTGTTTCAAGGTATATCTTCTTAAATAAACTTATTATTTCAGAACAACAAAAAGATGAAAGGATTTTGATTGAATCTACAGTAATCAAATTTAACAAAGATGGAGCTCAATATATTGATGTACATAAACCAAACGCATTATTTGCTTTTGAAAGTAGTGAAATTCTTTTCAGTGACTGCCAAAATCATGTTGAAGTAGATGAAGATACTAAAACAGTTATCAGAGTAACAAATAAGAAGAATGAACCAATTCGATTCATTTTCCATGGTGGAGATTATTTAAAATATACAATCTCTTTTGTTCCTGCAATCTTAAGTGTACGTCCAGGAGAAACTGGTGAAGTAACGTGTGTTATAAATGTGAATTGCACATGTGTTTTAAGAGAAAAAGTACCTGTAACTATCAGATATGGAAAATTTAAACAGATAATGCAAGAACTTCTTGAAGAAAATCCTCAGTTATTAGAGTTACAATCACAATCTAGTCAAAATACAAGTGAATTTTCTGAACGAAGTTCAAAATCAAAAAGCTCTTCTCTCAGGAGTAACTCTAGTTTGAATTTACATTCATTAAAAACAGATAATTCTAAAGACAAAGAAGATGGTTCAAAAGGAAAGTCAGTAGAAAGAAAGAAGAAACAAGTAAAAGGTTTAAATAAACTTTATGTTTATTTAGATTTAAATCTTGAATCAGCATTATCTACTAAGATTGATTATGAAGAAATTAATTTAATTCATCCACCAATTGGTTCAGGTACATTTGGTATTGTTTATCGTGCTGAATGGAGAGGAGTAGATGTTGCAGTTAAATTAATGAAAACTGATTTAGTAGACATCAAAGATTTATTACCTAATTTCATGCAAGAAGCTGGGATGATGGAAAGAATTCGATGTCAATATGTAGTGAATTATATTGGAAGTGTTGTAACTCCAGACACGTTATGTCTTGTAACCGAATTTTGTCCGTTAGGATCATTAAGAAAATTCATGAAAACAAACACAATGAATGATTTATTAAAGATTAGATTTTGTCAAGATATTTCTCGTGGAATGGAATATTTACACCAAAACGATATTGTTCATCGTGATTTAAAAACTGATAATGTTTTGGTTGTTTCAAATAATCCATTTGATCCAGTAACAGCTAAAGTAACAGATTTTGGTACTTCTCGTTCATTTATTGAATCATCTCAAAAGTTAGGAATTCAACATATTGGTACACCTGTATATATGGCACCAGAAATGACATTACAAAAAGATGAAGTTAATGAACAAATGACATTAAAATCAGATGTATATTCATTTGCTATTTGTATGTTAGAAGTTTGGATAAGTAAAGATCCATATGACTCAATAAAATTCCCAGATGGGGAGTCAATTCTTAAATTTGTTGGAGCAGGAAAGAGACTTGAAATACCGAATGGGTGTTTATTTTCTGAAGCTATTGAAAGGTGTTGGCAACAAGACCCACGAGATAGACCATCTTTTCAAGAAGTTGCTATTATGTTATCAAAAGTATATAAAGGATATACTGATGGAGAAGCTAATACATGTATTGATACATTATGTGTAAATGAGAATTCTAAACGTAAGTCATATGTTCCAATGGAAACATTAAGTGTAGAAGATAAAAAGGAAGGAACACAAGAATTAAATCAAGGAGAAACACAACAAGAAAATAAGAGTTTATCATCAGAAGGAGAATCAGAGTAGAATTGAAGAAGCTTAATTTTATTTTTGTTAAAAATAGTAAAAATTTTTTTATAAAGAAAGAACTTATTAAAGAAACAAATCATAAATGAATTGTGAAGAAAATGTATTAATACCATTTATTCCTAAACCAAAGAAAATAAAACATAATAAAAATAAATACAAAGGTATTTATGAACAAATTACACCAATAATTGTAGTATTTATTATTTGTATTATTTTTGGAAAGTGTGTAATGAATGTTTTATTATGGAAGATATTTAATTCAATTTATGGAATTATCATAATGATAATAGGATTATTGTTTTTCATTATTGCAATGGTTTCACTTTTTAAAGTTCATTTCACTGATCCAGGAGATGGATCAAATATAATATATAAAGAAAATGAACAAGAAATTAAAGAGGCAAAAGAAAGAAGTGAATATGCAAAACAACATCACATGTTTTGTGTTGATATTGGATATCCAGTACGATATTGTAATAAATGTCAAAAAATTAAAAAAGAAAGAATGTATCATTGTAAAAAATGTAAACGATGTATTGATATGAAAGATCATCATTGTAGTTGGGTTGGTAATTGTATAGGAAGAAATAATTATAAATTTTTTATATTATTTCTCTATTATATAGTCATTTCAATATTTTTTGGAATAATTATATTAATATGGAGTATAATTAAAGATACAAGTTTATATATTACTATCATTTTATTAAATCAATTTTTACCATTTTTATTTATTTGTAATTATTTAATTGATATTTTTCTTTTAGTGATTGTTATTGCATTATTTATATCATTATGTTTGTTATTTTATTATTATTATGTTGTTCATTTGTTATTCATTTATTTTAGTACATCTTTGCTATTTATATACTTTAAATATTATTAAGAACCAAACTACTATGGAATCTATTGAAAATGAAAGATATAATTATTTTTTATATCATAAATATCCATTTCCATCTTATAATAATGGTATTTGGAACAATATTGAAGAATTAATGGGAAGTGGATGGAATGTTTTTTCTCCTTTTTCATTGGCTCATTCTAATGATATTATAAAAGAAGTAAAAGACAAATAAAAAAATTATTTAATTTTTGGTTATAAATACTTTATGGTTTAATATGAAAGATTGTAATGTCATTTGTTCCTGCACTTCTCATATGAGGTCCCCATGCACCAGTACCTGGATGTGTGTAAAGATACATTGTAAAGATACATTTGTTGTTTATTATCTTTTGATTTGATTGTATAAAGTCCATATGCTTTTTTAAAGAATAAATAAACAAGAATATTAAATGGTGCAAATTGACCTACGTGAGTATGTCCTGATAACATTAAATCATATATTCCTTTCTCACATGTTTGTTGATATCCATGAGGACGATGTTGTAATATAATATTAAATGTATTAGCATTAACTTCATTTGAAACCTTATTCATTTCATTAATATACTTCTTTTCTGATTGAGCATCATTAGTTCCAATGATAGAACATTGAAGTTCTTCCTCTATTACTAATGTATTTTCCAATAAAATAATACCACAAGTTGTTAGCATAGGTTTAAGATATTCAATACCAGTGATATAATCATGATTTCCAGTGGATAAATGAACTGGACATTGTGATGTTAATGACTTGAATGGCATTAATTCTTCTATTTGAATATTTGGTGAATCAGTTAAATCTCCAGTGATGACAACAAAGTTAGGATGAAGAGGAATGATTTTATTAACAATCTCCTGAGAATGAGAAAGAAATCTACTTCCAATGTGAATATCACTGATATGAACAAACGAAAATTCTTTTCATATTTTAGATGAATGGAAAGTAAAATGACGATACTCTAATCTATGTCCTTTCCAAAGTGAATAAGCATCAACCAATAATGAACCAATAATAACAAAAAGAAACATTGAGACTCTGTAATAATTTGGAAGATGATTTGCTGTAATAAATGATATGAAAAAAGAAGATGGTAATGAATAGAATTGAATAAGAATAAGTCCAATGCAATCAATAATTAATAAAAAGGGAATCATGTTTAAAGTGAATATCATAATAGAAGCAGAATATAAAGCACATCTTCTTAATTTTGGAATTACCATTATTCCTAATCCATAAGTAATTCCTAGTATTAATGAAATTCTTCTAGCCCATGTGTATTTATTACATAATTCTTCTTTAGAAATTGTTTTGGTTGAAATTAATGAGATTAAATGAAGTATTGGAATGGATAGAAAGAACATATACATAACAACAAGGAAAGAAAACGCAATTGATAAAAAGACTTTTCTGATATTATTATTCATAATAAATTACTGCAAATGAACAGTAAGTTCATTGAAAAGAAAAAATTCATCATCAATTTTATTTGAAAATTCCATTTTTTTATTCATTTTTTATAAAAACTTAAATTGATTTTAAAATACTTTTGATTTAAAAATATAAAAATAGATTTCAAGAAGTATTTTTATAATCATCCGACTGTTTTATTTTGATTGAATTATATATTCTTTATTATATTCATTTGAATAATTTTTATTTAATTGTTTAAGTTACTTATTTTCTTCTTTTTTTTATTGATGTAATTGATATTAACTTAAAATTGTTAGAAAATACTATTTTCTTATTAAGAATATCAAATTGTTCAATGAGTATTAAATAGTATTCAAAATGATAACTTAAAAGATATATTATTTGATCAAAAACCAATTAATAATATTATTCATATCATTGAGAAAATAACTGTGTTTTATTATTTCTATATAATAGAAATACACGGCAACGAAAAAAAGCAAATAATTGAAAAAGAAGAGAATGAATGATATAAAAGAATAAAATGAAAGTAAAAAGTGGATGAAGATGAAGATGAAGAAAGAATAAAAGTAGAAAGGAGAGAATATAAAAATAAAGAAGATAAAGTGTAATAAAACAAAAGAGATGATAAAAGAAGAAATGAATGAAAAAAATAAAGGATGCAAATTTTATTGAAACAAATAAAAAAAGTGCAAAAATTAATGATGCAAAATTTAATGATGCAAAATATTTAGCAACATTTTTATGGATGCAAAATATTTTGAAATAAAAATAAATCATCATTTGATATTATTATATTTGATAATAAATTATATTATATATTAAATACATCATATTTCTTTATTATTTATCTTTTCTTTTTATTATTTCATATATTAAATTATTATTCATTCATTTATTATTTATATTTCATTTATTAAATAAAATGAAAATGAAATTGTAAAATATCAATCAATTAAATATTCATGAATAATAATTTATTAATATTTAATAATTGAAATAATAAATAATAAAGTAACAATAATGATATATTCAATATATTCTTTATTTTATTTGTTCAATATTAGATTATTCTATTTCATTATCATTTCATTGTCTTCATTATTTCATTTCATTTATTATTTCATATTCATTTATTATTTTTTAAAATCAAATAAACAATAATATTGATATTTATTCATCATATTAATTTAATATAATAAATATACACAACATTTCACAATAAATAACGAATAATTAAGAATGAAAATATTGAATTATTCAATATTTTATTCCACATAAAATCAATAAAACATATAAAAAAATAATACACAAATGAAATAATAAAGAAATATACAATACTCAAGAACTAATAAAAAAGAAATAAAAAGAATGAATGAATATAAAATTGATAAATAATAGAAGAAAGAAATAGAAAACCA
>NW_001915008.1:0-40236 GCF_000208925.1 Entamoeba histolytica HM-1:IMSS
ATTTTTCACATCAAAACGAATTATAGTAATTGAAAATGAAATAAAAAAGAATAGAAAAATAAATCAATGAGAAAATATGAAGAACTCGTTCATCTGCAATGAATGAAATGGTGAATATCAAAGTGAAATGTTTCATTATTTATTTGTATTTGTTTTAATATCTGTTTAATTTGTTGTTTAATTCATTTCATTTTCATCAATGTTCAATTGAATTTTATTTCATTTTACTTGTTATTTTCATTTTCTATACATTTATTATCATCTCTACTCTTATCTTCTTCTTTCTCTCATATTTCTTTTTTTTCTATATTATTTTACATTCAATTATCATTTAACATTGTTCATTATTAACATTATCATTATTTCTTTTGTATTCTTCATTTATTGTATTTCTTCATTCTTCATTTATTCTCATTTAATTAGTTAGTTATATTCATTATTTATGATGTTATTTATATCTTATTTTCATTTTACATTACGTCATTTCTCTTCAAATTCTATTAATGAATGAAATTGTATTATCATTACACAATGAAATTCAATGATTTAATATAAATACTATTTCATTCATTTTATCATTTACTATGTATACTTTCATTGATATTATTTTAGTTATTTTCTCTTTTGACTCACTCTCTTTCCATCTTTCAGATACTTAATTTCTCTTTTTAATGTTTCAAAACATCAATTTGAATTTAAATAACAAAATATAAATAAAAATGAAAGAAATAAAAATAGAGAAAGAATATTCCAAAATAGAACTAAAAAATATACAAAAAAAGAGGAAAAATAAATTTAAAAAAGATAGAAATAAATAACAAAAATAAATAAAGTGTAGTTTATAATAAATAAGTATCTACAACTAACAATACTAACTATGGTTTAGTTGTAATTCATAAAAACTAAAAAGAAGTGAGTTATTTATACAATACCATACCAATAAAATTAAATTAAATTAAAATTTAAAATAAAGAAATTATAAATGCCAAACAAAAAGAATATCAAAAAAGAACTTAAATTAAATACTAAAACAACTATTTTTAAAGATGCAAATACTTTATAGTTATTTAATTTCTCTTATAATAGGAACATTAACATTATGCCTTGGAGTTTATCAATTAGTTCAATGTGACTTTTCTATAACAACAGGATATGGAATTGCACGTATATTATTGTCTTTGTCTTTATGTTTTATTGGACTTTTTATTGGACTTTCTCAATTATTTATTAGTATATTACCTATAAAAAAAAGATGGAAAATGATTCCATTAGAAACAGATTATTGTGGACCAATAATTAAAGACAAAATTGATGCAAATTATGCTTATCAATTATATTCATTTTTTAAAGAAGGAAATGGTAAAGGATTATTATGTAAAAGAGATGTTTTTAGGATTGTTGAAGAAGCTAATGTATTATTACAAAATAAAGATGGATTAGTTAAAGTAACAATTGAACCAAATGAACATATTACAGTTGTTGGTGATCTTCATGGACAATTTTATGATTTATGTAATTTATTTCAACAAAATGGACTTCCATCTGCAACAAATAAATATATATTTAATGGAGATTTAGTTGATCGAGGAGTATTTGGTATTGAAATTGTATTAACTCTTTATAGTTTTTTAATAGCTTTTCCTCAATCACTCTTTATTAACAGAGGAAATCATGAAACTTATGATGTTAATTATTCTTATGGATTTTTAACTGAAGTACAAAGTAAATACGATCAAGAAACATTTATAGAAGTAGCTGGATCACTTCGTTGGTTACCTTATTGTCATCTTATTAATAATTCTGTTTTTATTGTTCATGGAGGATTACCTCCAACACCTTTGGAGATTGACAAAATTAATCAATTACAACGTGGAGATGATCCTGAAGATGGTTCTATTGAATCAGAATTATTATGGAATGACCCACAAGCAGCAAAAGGAAATAGTCCAAGTTACAGAGGTATTGGACATGTTTTTGGTCCAGATGTTACACAAGAATTTCTTAACTTAAACCATCTTGACTTAATTATTAGAAGTCATGAAATGAAAATGAATGGATATGAATGGAATATTGAAAATAAATTAATGACAATATTTTCTGCTCCAAATTATTGTGGAACAGTTGGAAATAAAGGTGCATATGTTCTTTTATCTTTTGATGAAAACACTAAACCAATTACAAAAATTATTCAATTTGATTCAGTAATTGCTCCACATATTACTTTATCAAAAGAACCTAAACTTCATGAATTTGAAGATATTGAAATTGATGTTGAAACTGTCTGGAATAATGTTGCCCCATTATTAGCTTGTGCTTTTTCCCTTTTTGCAATTATTAATGAATTATAATTAAATGAAATTATCATTTTTTATTATTACTTATTATATTATTTAGGATTTAATTTTACCTTTTTAATACAATTTAAAACATTTATTTATTTTTTTCTTCGTTTTAATGTTTGTAACTTATTATCTTAATCATTAAAACCATATTAATATTAAAAGGTCAATTATTAGATATACCAACAATTGGATTTTCTAAATCATAATAATATTAAAATATATTAAAATAATTTAATCTGTTTATTATTAAATTATTAGTAGTATAATATTTTAGTATATTTATTATATTACTATGGAAATTATTTACATTTATGATAATTTAATATAATGTCTTCTAATAGGAAGAAAATTTTTTATTTTTTTTATAATACAATAAATGTCAAGAATGAAAATAAGTTTTTGTTTTACTTCTTCTCCTAAGACTATTGAACCATCGTTAACTTTTTAATTTTTAGAATGAATCCAAAAATTTTTGAAAAAAATAATATAAGACTTGATTTAAATAACAATATCACAAATGTCATTACATTCATTTGGTGAACAAACGAAGTATAATGTAATTAAAAAGAAATAGTAAATTATTTTTATAAAACAGTGGTATATCAAAATAATTATAATAAGAATAAAATTTGATAAAGAAGTGTAACAAATTAAAGAAATAAGAGTGTCATTTCTCATATCAAAAAAAAAATTAAAAAAAGTACAAATAAATTTTATAATTAGATTTTAAAAAAGATGTATGTTCTGTTTAATATCTTTTTTTTTCTTATGATGAAATATTTACATCATAGTTGCTTAATTTTCTAAATCTATCTTCATTAAACCCATGCTACTGTTTATTATATGAAAAAAAGAAGTAATGGAGAGGAGTCTCATCAAATTTGATACTAAAAAATATCTCTGTATTGCGTTTGCATGTTGTGTTGGAATGAAGTGTGTTCTTTCTTTTCCAAGAAAAAAGACGAGAAATGTGACTACTTTCAATATTGATTCGTTGTGTTATCTTCAAACAGATTACATCACTCAATCAAATAATTCGTTTCGTGATGAAAGAACAATGAGAGGAAGAACAAAAAGAAGAAAAGTTGAAAAAGAAGCTTTAAAAAGCTCTAAAGACAAAATTGATAGTATTCTTGTTGAAAAAAATATTAAAAAAGATTCAAAAACTTTTCTCTCATTCTTTAATAAAACCCAAAGTCAATATTTATGTATTCAGTTAATCAATTTACTAGAAAAGAAAAAAGAAAATCAAAGCAATGAAAATCAAATTACTCTCACTCCAGGTGAAGATGATGTAAAACAATTAGTAAAAGGTGTTATAGAATCTATTAACCCAACTTCTTCCTCTTCTTTTTTTAACAAAGAATTGCTCTTGAAATTCTTACAATGATAATTAAATAAGCAGCTTATTCTTTTTTTTTTGTTGATTAATTTTAATATGCCTTATTCTTTGATAATATCCAACACTTAAAACAACAAAATAATTTTTTTTAATTTCATTCTTTTTTTATCTGTAAAACCCAAAGACTATTTTTTTCATAAACTTTCATCTTAAACAACATTAAAAGAGGTAGAATCGAGTATTGTTACTCTAAGAAAAATTATATGAAAAATTTTTACATAATATTATAAATAGGATGTTGTGCTAATTATTCTATAAATTAAGATAATCTTATGATATTAAAAGAAATATAATTATAATCAATAAATAAAATAAAAGAAGTTATAATTATCCTTTAAACTACTCATTATATCTATTACCATAAAAGAGACCTTAGTTACAATACAATTATTATTTACAAAAAAAAACATCATTAACAAAATTTGTATGATATGATGAAAGTTGAATAAAAAGAATGATTGAAACTGTGTTATAAAAGAAAATGCTAACATAACATATTTAAATGATTATTATTAATTAATACAAAAAGAAGATATTCAATGTTTATTTAAAACAATAAAATATTTCTGAATTATCTTTATATACAAAAATTAAAATATCATAAAGAAAAGATTTGTAGTGAATTCCTCTTTTAAAAAACGCTAACTAAAAATGAAAAACTAAAATTAATTATCGCTTGATAATGATGAAGATGAATCTTGTACAGCAGTTGTCTTCTGTATTAATTGATTAGAAGAAGGATTTTCATCACAATCAATAACAAGAGCATATTTAATATCTAATCCCCATTTCTCAATTTCTTTTAAAACATCAATAAATGTTGGTCTATCTTCAGGGTTTTGACTCCAACAATCCTGAGTCAACTGCCAATAATTTTCAGGAATTCCATCAGGTTTAGGAAGTCTTTTTCCTTCAATAACAAATTGGGGGATTTTCCAAGGTTGATCAAATACATTTTCATCAGAATATCCTCCTTTTTCAATATAAGTTTCATATAATACAATACCATAAGCATAAACATCAATAGGATATGAATAATCAAAGTTTTGAAGACATTCAGGTGCCATATAAGTAGGAGTACCAATTCCTTGAGTAAGTTCTTTATTTAATCTATTTCTTTCAGAAATATTTCTACAAGTACCAAAATCAGTTAATTTACCACAAACATCACTGTGTGGATTTAATGAATAAATTAACACATTTTCTCCTTTAACATCTCTATGAATGATTTGGTTTTGATGAAGGAATTGTAATGCTATTGCAAGATCATCTAATATTTTTATTTTTAATTCAAATGATAATTCATGTTTACCCCAAATCTTACTTAATGATCCATATTCTGCAAATTCTGTAACAATAGCAATCTCTCCTTCAGTATATACTGCCCCAATAAATTCTACAACACATTTATGTCTTAATTGAGTTAACATAGAAACTTCATGACTAAATTCTTTTTCTTGTTCTTGAGTCATATTTCTTGATTTCATTTTTTTAATAGCAACTTCTCTTCCTCTATAAGTTCCTCTAAACACCATACCAAAAGCACCTTCACCAATTGGTGGCATTTGTGGAGTTAAATCAGTATGGTCAAGTTTTAACGAAAGATCAGATTCAATAATCAAATTAATTTTTGCTGTTTCTTTATTTTGATCATCAACATCCATAGCAATAATACCAATTTCATCACTAACAGAAGCAGTACATAACATTTTAATTTTAAATTTTAATTCCATTGCTTCACCAGATTTTAAAGTATATCTTGGAGGTTCTACTTTTAAATCATACCTATGAGATGGAGTAGCAAGGACTTCAAAGAAATAAGCTTTTTTTGTAGTATTAGCAATTTGAATATTTTGTTCATATTCTTTATCTACAAGTGCTTTATTTTTATCTAACCCAAAGTTTAATTCCCAGGTTTGAGTTTTTAAAGGGAAGTTTTTATTATCTGCTGTTAATAAACTTAACTCTAAATCAGAAGTAACTTTAAATGGTTTAATACTTTTAGTAGTATTTTTTTTATGAATACTTTTCCACGAGACAATAACAATAATAATAATAAGTATTGTTACAATAATAATAATTATTACTACTACTACTGGAATTATTATATTTAAATTATTCTTTGAACACATTCCATTGTCTTTAGGACTATATCCTTTTTCACATTTTTTACATCCATTTTTATCACATGATAAACAATGTTCTATAGTTTGACATTCTATACAATATTTTGTACTATTTGGATAATGTTGTTCATCATCACATTCTTTACATCCAGGTGCTTCTAAATCAGAATACCAAATACAATTTTTACAATTAAGTTCAATTGGACATTCTGTACAATTAATTTGACTAGTATTTACTGCATAATATCCTTTATTACAATTTCCAGCACATCCTGTCATTGTTGGTGAACATGTCATATTAATTTCACTAAAAGGTGAACAAAATGATCCATTATTTCCTCTATAATAATATGGTGCACAATTTGTACATGAATTTGATGATTCACATGAACCACAACTTTCATCACAATGAATACATTGCATATCTAATCCAATAAAATAATTTTGTTTACATTCAATACAATATCCCATTTGTGCTTTTTCACATGTATCATCCATATCTTCACATGTAAATGTTCCATCTGCAGTTGGTTTTAACATTTTATTTGCAACACATGCTGTGCAATGATCTGCTTCTTTATCACATAATGTACAATTCTCTGAACATGAATGACAAGTTTTTTGTCCTTCAGGAATATATAATCCAGTATGAACTAAATCATTTTTACATTCTTTACATCCTGATTGATCATATTTACTACAATTATCTGCAACTTTTTTACAATTATCTCCATCAAAATAATATCCAATTTTACATGATAAACATGTTTTTGAATCTGTAATACATGTACTACATGATGTATCACATGACTCACACATTAAATCTGAATTAAGAAAATATCCATCAACACATCTTTGACATCCATATATTTCACTTCCTACTTCACAATTAATTGATTTTAGTGTAATACATTGTCCATTGTATGGTATAAATCCTGTTAAACATTTAAAACATTTTTCTTGATTCTTTTCATCAATAAAACATTCATCACAATTTTCTATAGTACATGCTACACATCCACCTCCATTTAAACGATATTTTTTATCACATTTCTCACAATGATCATCTTTTATACTACTACTATCACAATGATCAATTTCAAGACAATTATATGTTCCATTTAAATAATGTTTATCAGTACATTGGAAACAATTATCTGATTCTGTACATAATGAACAAAATGATGAACATTTTGTACATGCTTTTTGTTCTACTGAAAAATAATATCCCGACTTACATTTACCACATTCATGTGCATCATCTCCAGTACATTGTGTACATCTTTTTTGGTCTATTGATAAGAAATACGTTGCATTACATTTATAACAAACTAAATCATTACATAACTCACAATTTTCAGTACATCTAATACAACTATTATCTTTTAAATAATATCCATCATAACACTTTACACAATATCCATCAACTATTGTTTCACAATTTGAATCTGTTGTTTGAGAGACACAAACTATTTTAGGAACTCCTTCTGTTGAAGGTAAAACACTTAATGTAAATCCACTTTTACACTCAATACATCTTCCTTCACTAAATTCTTTAGCACAATTTTCAACACTACCATAACAAATAGAAAGAAAAATAATCTCAATGATTAATAATTTCCCTTTCATCTTATTTTTCGTTTTAGTAACTCATTTTTTAAGTTCTTCTTTTTTGAATTATCTTCTCTTGAATTTTCACCTTCATTTCTTATATTACATTAATAATTCTTTTTGTTATTTTTTATTATTTTTTCTTTTTTATTTTTTAGTATCTTTTTCTTTTAAACTATTAGTATAGTTTAAATACTATAATATATAAATTAAAATAAAAACTTATTTATGACTCAATATTCGTTTAATACTCCTTTCTGTTTTTTCTTCATTCATACCATAACATTGTGCGATATAATTTTAATGAACTTAATGTTTCATCTAATTTATCGTTAATTCCTTTGGGATTTGTTCTTTGTTTTAATACACCACAATAAACTTTTTTTCCTTCTTGTTCAATTGTCCATTTAATATGACCAATTAATTCCCTAACTGTAGTGTTTTCATTTCCATTAAACTGTATTGTTGAGTATTTTGTTTTAATTTTTACAATATATCCTGCTTTACTAAGTTCTTTTGGATATTCTTTACTTTCAATGCCATCATCGTTAGTCTCTTTTGGCTGTTCTGTTTCAACTAATTTATGTCCTTTTGGTTGTTCTTTTTCTTCTTGAAATTCAAATCCACAATTTGCTTCTTTTGTCTTTGACACTTTAAGTAATAGTTGTATTAACTTTTCTTGAATTTCTAAACTACTGTCTTTAGGTTGTATGTCTAAAGTAGAGATATTTGATTTTCTATTTTTATTGGATATATCTTGATATAGTCTAGGACTTCCATGTTTTTCATAGCTTTTATACTCTCCTGAAGGTATTTTTTTTGGTTTCAATACATTAAGTTTGTTATCTTGAATTGTTTCATTGGTACTTTGATGATTTATTTCTTTTTCATTATTATTATCTTTATTTATTTTGATTTGTTCTTGATGTAATTCATTTGAACCTTGCAAAAGTTCATGACTAAGTTCTTTTGTTTCTTTGTTATCTTCTTTAGATAAACTAGGTGTATTATCTTTAACTTGTTGTTTAGCTTTACAGTTCAAATTTTCTTTCTTTTCAATTAATTCTTTCTTTTCAATACATCCTTTTCTTTCATTTTCGTTTTGATTTTCTTTCTTCATTTGGTCATTATCTTCTTTTATACTCTTCTTTAATTCTATACAATCCTTAGAAAGTGCGTTTAACAAATCAATTTTAAAATTATTCTTTTCTTTTGAATATATTTCATTTACTGTTATTTCTTCCTTACTTTCATTTAACTTCATATTTGGAGGTGGTAAATCAAATGAATCACAAAAATCAAATAAGTTATACAATGAGTAGAAGTTTGATTCTTCTAATGAATTTAATTGGTACAAAAATCCTTTATAGATTGAGTTATAGAATTTGATAAAATAAATGTATTGATTTTCAATTGAAACATTAGAAAAAAGTGCTAAACTATTGAACGAAATACTTTTTTTCTTTGTGAGAAGATAGTCTTGACTCTTTCCATGACAATAATTGTTGCATTTTGTTAATTGTGCCAACTCAAAAAATGCGTCTGATAATCCTTTAAAAACATACATCACAACACATAAATCAAGTCCACATTGTTCACATATATTACAAAGATTTGATAGTAAACTTTTTCTAAAATCAATACCAACTAATCTGTTTTGAAATAAAAAGACCATATCATAGATTTGATTACCTATTTGATGTTTGTATCCACATGGACATTGTCCTTCAATTTTAATTATTGTAGAAGCAATCTGAGGATCATTATTTTCAAAACGAAAGGATTGAGTTGGGGGTTCAAAAACTCTTGATTCACATGAAGATATAAAGCTTTGAAAGATTTTTTTTATAATAACATGATCTGTAAGAAATCCAACAAAATTATTTTGTTCAGTGAAAAGATATGATAAAATGAATGGACAAGTCTTTTCAGGAAACCATTTCTTTTGTTCTTTTATGAAATTAATTGAAAAGTCATAAGATGTTCCAGTTGTACAAAAAATTTCCCATTTTGTTGTATTTAATGAAAGTAGAATTAATTCATTACCATTTTTATTAATTGTATACATTTCAGCAGGTCCATTTCTATCATCATGTATTGATCTTCCACATGGACATCTTACAGACACTAACTTTCTTAATGGAATATAATCTTCCATTTATTCTTTTTTATTATCAACAAATTTTTAAGTTCTAACAGATAAGTCAATTTTATACCTCATCAATATTTAATTTGTTATATATCACATTATTCAACTATTTTATGAATATCAACAAAATATTAAGATTTTTATAATTTGAGATTAAAATAAAAGAGAAAAAGAAAGAAAAATGAACTTAAAGGAATAAATGAAAAGGTTTGTTCAACAAAGCCGACCATTTTATTCTGAGAAGATTGAAGAGGAAGAATTATTTTGGAAACGATATGAAAGTGGATTTCTTGAAATTAGAAAATGTTTAGAAGTAATAATATTTCATTTAAATTCTATCAAATCTCTTAATCTCCCTCGAATGACTTTTCATTGTAAAAAAGATAAAGGATACATTGATGAATATCAGAGATGTTTAAATGAAACTCTTAATAACATTCAAATTTTCTCTGATTCACTTCAATCAATTATTATCAAAACTTCAAATATGTCTAGTCAATTTAATGCACTTAGAAAAGAGTTAAAAGAAGATAAAAAGAATTATAATCACCAATTAGGAATATTGTATATTTATCATATTAAATGTAACATAGAAGGTTTTAAAGTCATGAAACTAATCTCTGAAGCAAGTTTTAATTTATTTAAAAATGGAGGGATGGTATGGGATAATATAAATATTAATAAACTTAAACAATGTAGTGAACGAGAAATTATACAATATAATATGGTCAAAGACGAACATTTTATTGAATATTATGGAAATTCGTTAGATGTAATTCTTCAACAAGAAAAAAGAACAAGTAAACAATTACCAAAAATGATAGAAATAATGATACTTCTTATTCTTGAAAATGGAATGGATTTTAAAGGAATCTTTAGATTCTCTCCTTTTGCTAATTTAAAAGAAATAGAAGAAGGGACAAGAAGAATATCAGTAACTGATATTTCTGAATATAGTGTTGATATTATTGCATGTTTATTAAAATGTTTTCTGCAAAAAATGCCAATACATATTATTGATACTATGAAATCATTAGAAATGATTTCTATTTTCTTAAAGAATAAAACAGAACCTACTGAATTGAAAAGAGAATTATATAAGAAAATAATATTTACTCTTCCTGATGCAAATATTACTTTATTAATGAATTTGTGTTATTTGTGTAATGAAATTAATAAAAAGAAAGAATTGAATGGAATGAGTTCAAAAAATTTAGGTGTTGTTCTTGCTCCAAGTATTTTAACATTACCTGATCCAGAGTTTCTTGCTAATTCAAATATTGATCCAAATACTGGAAAAGAAGTTGGATATGGAATTGATATTTTAACATTTCTTATTGATGAATATCCAATGATATTTAAAGAAGAATTAGAAAAGCATGAAAGGGAATTAGTTACCATTGGTAGTATTCAAATACAAAGAAGTCAAAGTCCTAGTTTATTTTTTAAGAATGAAAAAAATCATAAAAAGAAATTAAGTGATAACGTAATCCCGAATACTGAACAGGTAGAAATTAAAGAAATTCATGACAGTCAGAATGAAAAGACAGATAAAATCAGTGATGAGTTACCAGTTATTACAACAGTTACATCAATTAATTTTGGGAAGTTTCAAAGAAATAATACTATTACAAAAATAGATAACCCAAATGGAAAATTTGGTACATTTACTCCTGGTTTAGATTCATCTTCTCCATGTATTTCTTCAAAAGAAAAAAGAATTATTTTAAGAAGTGATCGTGCACATGAATGTATTAAAGTGTTAGACCAAATAAAGCAAGAAAATACATTTGATAATAATTTTTTTGAACAAATTGATGAAAATGGAGAAAACCATGATAGCATTAAAACAAGAAGTTCATTTACAATAAAAAGGTCAAAATATTTTAATCCAATAACAAATAAATTAAGTTCAAGTGTAATTTCATTAAAACCAAACGAAAATTCTAGTGAAGATGAAACTAAATTAAAAGATACATCAGAACAAATTCAAAGTAATAACATATCAGACGTTTAATATCTTTTCTTTTAATTCTAATTTATACTGTTTTTAACTTCTGTATATCTTAAATATAAAATTCTTTATATTTTTTTATTTAATTATATAGGAATTATAAACTTAATCAAAGATTATACCATCTTTGATATCACCAAATTTCATTATTTTATCTACCACAACTTGTAACCATTACCTTAGAAAAGGGTTGGTGGCTAGTTCTGGAGGTTTTCGTTATAGTAATAATTCATTTATATAAAAGTTTAAAAATGGAATATGACGTGGATTATATAGTTTCTTTAATAATAATTATTATTATATAAATAATTATTTTATAAAAAAGAATAAAAATATTGAGAACTAAGTAATTTGTAAAATACATAGTAATTAGAATCAATTAGTATTATTATTATTATTATTATTATTTTTTTTTTTAATCAAATCAAAGTTTTTATTCAGGTAGTTAAATATAATTTTATTAATTTATCAACAAAAAGGGTTTATTATTTTTTAGAAATTTTTAATGTTTATTTTTTGTTTTTGAATAATTAATTTTATTAAAGTACTTTTTATAGAAATTATCTTATTTGTCTAAAAAAATACTTTAATAAACTGTTATTACTCTGTTAATTGAAATAAAGTATTATAAGATAAATATATTTTTAAATAATAAAATCAATTAATTAAGTATTAATAGAAATAGATTCTATTCTTCCTGGCTCAGGGGAGACTAATCCCGTCCCTTCGTCTTCTTCTTCTAGTAGCTCTACGGAGTATGTTTGATTGTGATCTCCGCAGTATTCCATGACATCCATCATGTTTTTAATCACAAGGTTTTTTACTTCTTTTTCGATGTCAATGTCAATTTTTAATTCTTTAATTAATTTAACACTTGAGTTATTTATTAATCCATTTATTGAAATTACTACTGGAATTATTCTGACATCTTTTATTTTCTCTATTTTCATTAGCATATTCTTTAATTCCTTATACATATTTCTTTTTTTCCAATAGGCTCCATTAATATTGTGATATTCAACATTAGTTTTATCAAATAATAGACCAGTTTTATTCTTTTTATCTAATACGTATATGTCTGGTCTTTTGTGGTATTGTCCATCACTTTTAGGCATTATTTGTTTGTTCCATATCATTGTGATGTCTTTATATTGGAACACTGTTTCATATGGAGGTTTTTTATATTGATTATTTCCAGTGTATTTTCTTATTAATCCCTCCCATATTATTATGCCTATATGGTCATGTTTTTCCATTTGTGATTTTTTATGACCAATGCAAGATAGTAGAATGTGCTCTACTGTAGCTATATTGTCTTTACAAAGTGTTGAGTATTTCAATCTTTCATTTTTCATTATTTTTGCTTTCTTATACCCACAAAATATTGCTCCATCTTGCATTTTAGTTAATTGAAGAAATTCATTCTTTTTAATATTGATGGACTTCCATGCTTTCACTGTAGTAGTTTTATCTACTCCTTTTGACTCGAACCATCTTCTAAAATATCCACTAATTTGATGACACTTCCATTTTTGATGTATTTATCATTAATTTTTTATTTCTACTACTACTTCTTTTTCTTTTTTCTTTTCTTTCATTTATTATTTCTTCTATTTTTGTTTCATTTATTTTATGAATTATTGTGTTTTTAATTCTATTCCATATTCCTTTCTTATTGTACCATCTATCTAATATGTTATTTCCTATTTCACTTTCTCTGGTACAGTAGTACATTACTGTTCTAATTAATTCAATAACATATTCGTCCCTTATATTTATTAATCCTTCACCCATTTCTTCTAGAGGGACATATAACCTATCTTTGGAGTTTCACCATTGTATTTTGCCTTTCTTAAATATTTTCTTATCTCCAAATCAATTTTATCTAGGTCGGTAATTTTCCAATTTACAACTGATGCTGAATATCTGAAGATATTGATTACTTCATTGTTTATTCGAGTAATATATCTTCTATTACTACTTTCATCAGTGTTTATTTCTTCCATCTTCTTCATTTTTTCTTTGATGGTTTTACAATTGAAGGTGTCATCAATTTCGTCGGACTGCCATATTCCTAAGTATTTATACAAGTCCTCACCTTCAACTACGGGGATGTTTTGCATTCCATCTGGTATTTCCTTAATGTTTTTTAATACCATTCCTGACTTTTTCTCATTCATTTCCATCCCTATTCCACTTATTATTTCCTTAATTTCATTGTGGATTATTCCCATTTCTTCACTACTTTCTGTCATTATTCTCAAATCATCCATATATAATGTGTGATTTGCTTTTGGGAATTTCTCTTCGATGATTTGAGAAATTACATTCATCTGTATGATGAAGAGTAGATTTGATAAGGAATCATTTGTAAAATTCCTCTATTTAATTTAATATTGCCTAGATATTCATTAAATTTATAACCGATGAATATCTTCAATCTAATCATCATACTTTCAATAATGTCAATGATGACACACTCATAATTAAAATATTTTAATGATTCAATTACCCATTCGTGGTTTACTGTGTCATATGCTTTCTTAATGTCATAATATGACTCCACATATTTTGGGTATTTCTCTTCTTTCTGCTGCTTCATCATATAACTATTAATTATTCCTTCTTTAGCAGCTAAAGATTGCAACTTACATCCCAGTTGATTTTTACTAATTTTCAATGATTCATTATTCATGTTAAGTCTTCTGTGAATCTTTTCTTTTAATATGGAGGTAAATACTTTCTTAATTACATTTGTACAACTGATATGATAATAATTAGTGACTTCATTCATATCAATTTGTGGATTAATAAAGTTCTTCCACTTATCATGTCTAATGGGATGTTTTGAATGAAGTTCAACCATTCATTAAAGATATTGAGAATGATTTCTCTTGATGATGACATCCTTTTCCAATAATACCCATATATAGTGTCTATTCATGGTTTTTTCCAGTTACTTATTCTCATTATACTTAAATTTAATTCATTTATTGTTATTATGACATTATCATAATTGAAATATCTTTCATTCCATGAGGTGATTTGTTTTATTTTCCAATTATCTTTATTTAATATCACCTGTGTTTCATATAACGATTTCCAATATTCTAAAGTAATATCGTTATTTGGGTATATTTCGTTTTTTGGGTCTTTCTTCCTTATTCTAATTTTCTTGTTAGAATCAAACATGATTTTATTTGTATTGATTCTGATTATTTCATCTTTATTAAATTTAATTCTTTCTTTGATCATTGTCATCATATATTTTAGGTATTTTATTCTTTCTAGTGCTTTAACTTTAATTCCTTCTTCATCATGTTCTTTTAATTTCATGATGCACTTTATTCTGTACCATTTCCTTCCCTTGACCAAATCTTCTAGTCTATTGATTTTCTTTAGGATTTCTTTTATTTCATCAAATTTGTCTCCTATTATTTTATTTTGGAGATAGAGGTGCATAATCATTGAAATCATCTTCATATCATCTTGCAGATCATCCATTCTGCTTCCTGAACATATCAATCTATTATTAATTTCTCTTATTAATTGGTCAGCTTCTTTTCTTTGAAAGTAGTAATTAATATTGATACATTTTCTACTTTCATTTCTTTCACTTTATTGATGAGAGTTTTAAGGTATTCTTCATCAATTTCAGTAGAGTTATTCTTTAATATGATGTTTTTTATTATTGAATTACACTCTACTCTTCTTTCTATTATATCATTTACTTTCACTTTAATGTATTGTTTAATGCTTTTCTTTTATTTTATGTGACATTTTAATATATTTAATATATTCATTTTCATTATTTACATTGATTTTTATTACTTTTATTATACTTTCAATTTGTTCATTTCTTATTTTCTTATATAATTTCTTATTCAACCAATTAATTGCAAAACAATACAACACTTCAATTAGAATTCTATTTGTTTGTTCTGTTGTATTTCTTGTCTGATTATCATCTCTTGTTTTTTGACAATCAGTGCTTTGCTTTTCTCTTCGATTTCCACTACTGTCTTTTTCATAGGAGTAGTTTCGTTCATCTCCATCGTTCCCGATGATGCTTTCCTCAATACTGGTTGTGTATTTATCACAAGTGTCATCGTTTTCTTCTTCTCTAGTTCCTTCTGTGAAATAAAATTTTCAATATCATCTTGTTGTTTTGATATTATTTGTTTTTGTGCTTCATTTTCTTTTTGTGTGTTGTCTAATTCTTCTCTTGTTATTTCTGCAATTTCTTGGTTTTTAATTGCAATTTCTTGATATTCAGAGATTTGTTTTTCTTTATCTCTTATTTCTTTCTTTAATTCTTTAGTATTTTCCTCTATCATTTCAATTTTCTTCTCTAATGTGTTTGCATTTTGTTCTAGCGTTTTGTTTCTCTTTTTTAGCTTTTCAATTTCTTCTTTCATTTCTTCATTTTCTTTTTCAATTTTCTTTTTATTAGCTTGGATGCTTCGGATTTTCTCTTCTTTATTATTTACTTCTGTGATTTTCTTTCCTTCTATCTCATTTATTTTTCCTCGTAGTTTTAAGTTTTCTTCTTCTAATTTTTCATTTTCTTTCTTCACTTCTTCATAATTCGTTTGAATCTTTTTAATTTGTGTTTTCATTTCTGTAATTTCTTCTTCAAATTCTTTCCTAACTATTTCTTTTGCTTTTCTCATCATTTCTTCTGAGATGGCTTGTTCTTCTTCCATTCTTTTCATACTTAATTCTTAAGTTTTTCTTTTAATTCAGTAATTTGATTTTTAAGTGCAAGTATTTCTTCTTTATCTTTTTCTTCTTCTATCTTTTCTTCTTTATTTTCTATTTCTTCTTGTACTTTCTTTATACTTTCTGTTTCATTTATTATTCTTGCAATTTTACATCTATCATTCATTTCTTTAATTGGGTTTTTGTTTTTAATTTCTGCTTCTATAGCCTTAATGTCTTTTTCCTCCCAATCTTTTGTTTTTTCTTTAAACTCTTCTTTCGTCTTTTCAATTATCTTTTTCTTTTTAATTGAATATACTTCTTGAAGAATATCATACCATTTTTTCTTCTTACCTTCATATTTTTTAAGTATTTCTTCATATTCTCCTTCTTTCCATTCACTTGTTATTTTTTTTTATTCTTTCTTGTATCTCATTTATTGTTAGCCATTTGTATTTGTTATTTGTATAATCTTTATTGTTATTGTATTTACCTTGTTTTTATTTGTTTTTCTTTGTGTCTTTCGTCTTCTAAACCCTTTTTCCTTGGTGTATCGTTTACCTTTATTATTATAATTGTTATGCCATTTATTGCTATTGACATTTCTTTTTTTATTGTATGACATTGAATTTCTATGTCTTGTTTGCTTTTCTTTACAAGACTCTAAGGTTTTACACAATAGCCATGGCATTAAAATTTGTTGTATTTCCTGCATTGGAAAAGGATCTCGATAAATATATTTTTAAGAAGAAGAAATAATAAATAATGACAAATTCATAGCAATAAAAAGAGTTAAATAAAAAAACAAATATTAAAATATTAAAAATATTCATTTTCATTGAGATAATAAATTTTTATAAAACGTTATATATAACTTAAATTAAAAAAAAAAGAAGAAAAAACTAAAAAAGAAAAACTTCAAATTAATTTGTAATAAAAAAACAATGAAATACCAAGCACATTCACAATCAACTACATCAATCCATTTTCTTAATAAAGACCAAGGAATTGTCAGTACATGTTTGTAGGTAATTTTTTTTAAATAACAAAATATTAGATTTATTAAATAATAACTGAATGAAACTAGCTGCTGATGGAACTCTTGTAATTCATGATTTAATAAAAAATGAAAATAAAGGAAAATTTGTTGCTCAGAAAGGAGGAATTAATGATAGTAGTGTATTTGATGAAACAACAATATTTGTTGTTGGAGAAGATGATAGTTTATGGCAAGTAGATACAAGAGCTCCTTCATTAATAAAGAAAATACAAATTAATCCAAATTCATCTCATCTTTGTGTTTCATGTTCTTTATCTAAACTTGTGGCAGTTTCAACAAACAATTTAATTAATTTATATGATATGACAGCTGATAAAATAATTAATGTTGACCAATCTATTCACTCAAATATTATTACTTCATTATGTTTTAATGGTATTTCATTACAAAGTTCTTCACTTGATGGTACAATTGTTCGTACCTATAAAGAGTCTGTAAAAACACGTCTTCCAGTTTCTTATTCACCAGTGTTTGTTAAACTTATTATAAATTATAATATAAAATAATAGTAATAAATAGTTTATATTCAGATTTCCCTCATTGGGATATCTCCATTGGTGGATGTGCTGATGGAAATATTGTATTATATAAAATGAATAATATTATTCAAACATGGAAAGGCTATCAACCTAATGGAAGAATTGTTCCAATTAAACCATTTGATAAAGACTTTCAAAAATTTGTTTCTGGAAGTGAAGATGGAACAATTAAAATTTATTCTGTTGGAAATGAAGAACCACAACAAATTAAAAAAGAGTTAACTGGTTCAATAACTTCAATAGATTGCAATGATACTCATATTGTTATTGGAGGTGTTGATCCATTTATATCTCTCATACAAAAGTCTTCTTTAAATTGAATAAATGATTGAATTATAATTATTTTTTCTTTTGTTCATTCCAAATCATTATTTTTAATACTCTATCATTATGAACTGCAAAAAGGGTATGAGGAATTTCTTTTAAAGAATATAAGTCAGAGTCTGTATTACTACTTGAATTTTCATTCACTTTAACATATTCTCTATCTCTTTTAATAATTCCCCACTAAAAAATAAATTAATCTCTTCTTTTTTTTTTGTTTGATAATTTCCTTATTAAAAGTAAATTAAATAAATAAAAAAAACAAACATTATCACTAAATTGAAATTTATTCTTTTCTACTTCAAATTTCCAATGACATTGTGCATATTTAAGAAATTCTTTATCAGTTTGATCATTTGTATGAAGAACAATTCCAATAATAATAAAAGAAATATTACATAAAATATCAATTCCAAAGTCATAAAAAGAACAAACAATAATACCATTACTAACAATAACAGAGTCTGGTTCTTTATTAAATATCACTTTAATTTCATCAGCACTTTTTCCTAAAAAAAGTTCTTTACATCCATCACAACCTGAAGAATCAATACAAAATAATAATTTATTATCTTTCTATTAATAAATAAAAGTTATTTTAATTTATTGAAGAAAAAATAATAAATACAAACAACTTGAACATCTCTTAAACTTCTATATTTTTCTTTTAAATCATATTTCATTTTTTCATTATTTGAATAACATTTAATAACAGTTAAAATAGGTCCATTATATTCTACTTGAATATGTTTATAATTATTAATAGCAAATTTAATATCTTCATTTATTTCACAATGATTCTTTAAATAATACTTTCCATCTTTTGTAAATATTGATGGATATTTAATTTCTATTCCTGTTATTGTTTGTTGTTCATCAAAAAAAATACTCATTTCCATTTTATTCCAACTATATATTTTACACATCTCTTTATTCTTTTTATTTTTTGTTTGATTATCTCCTTTCTTTTCTTCTATTAATTCAGTTTCTTGAGGATCTTTATTCTTTTCAAATATTGGTTGACTATCTGCACTTTTTATTATTGGTTTAATTAATTGAACAAAGTTATATAATGGCATTCCAATTTCTGCTCCTGCTATAATAGCGTCTTCAAAATTAACTTCAACACCTTCCATATCTATTATTGTTGTTTTATTCTTTTTGAGTTGAATTATAAATATTATTTTGTTTAATAAAAATATTAATAAATATAATACAAAAAAAAAATATTTATTTTAGTAAAGTTTGACTATTTATTTAATAAAGTATGAAACACACAACAAATGTCTGTAAACATTGAACACCCAAAACACGTTTGAAACAATACTTGATGACACCCATCTTTGGTTGAATAAATAACTTCAAATGGAATTTTACTTTTTCCATTAATTGTAGAAAATGTCCATTCTTTAATTCTTAATTCATCACAAATTTGATTAATCTTTAATTTCATTTCATTTTCATTCTCATAACTTTCACAAACAACTTTTCTTGTAGTTCCTCTGGTTGTTTTATCAATTAGAATATTATTATCTGCTGTTGGAATTGCAAGTAATATATTTTCTGATTTAATTTTAAAAGTATTTGTTTCATTTGATGAATTAAAAAATTGATTTTCTAATAACCGATACATTTCTTTTATTGTGTTAGGATTAGGTGATGCTAAATAATCTCTAATTGATAATTCATTAATATTAGGTAATATATAACAAATTATTTCTAATAAATCTTTTTGAGGAGTCAATATAACTGGACCATTATACATAGCTATTGATGTTTCTTTTGTATTGTCTAATGCAGCTTTAACAAAAGGATGTTTCATAACTTGTTGTAATGTAATTCTTTTTGAAGGATCTTTTTGAAGCATTTTTGATAAAAGATCACCTGACCCATGATTATCAGGGAAGTTTGTTTGTATGCCATCAAAAAAATAATGATGATTTCCATATAACATTACATGTAATAATTCTCCACATGAATAAACATCTGCTAAGAATGGGTCATAATCAACTCCATTAAATACTTCTGGAGCAATATAACCTGGTGTACCAATACGTTCTTTTAATTTTTCATTTAATGAAAATAATGAATAACCAAAATCAATGAGTTTGATATTCGTATGACCTGAGTCTAATAAAATATTTTCTGGTTTAATATCACGATGACTATTGATATAAATCACGAAATTATCAATTTTTTTAATGAAAAGACAAATGAAATAAAACAAACCAAATTCCTTTAGAATGTAAATATGATATACATCTTAATACCTGACAAAATAACTTAATAGAAGTTGTTATATCTAATGTTCCTTGTGTATGAATTAAATCATATAATTCTCCACCTTCCATATAATCTAAAACAATAAATAAATGAGTAGAATTTTCATAAACTTGATGGAGTTGTACTATATATGAATTTCTTATTATTTTCATAAAAATAATCTCTCGATAAATTTGTGATTTGATTTTCTCTTGTTTATATGAGCTTTTTTCAATGATTTTAATCGCATATTTCATTCCTGTCATTATATGAATTCCTAAAAACACAACGGCAGTTGAACCATGTCCTAATTTCTTTCCAATAATGTAATCTCCTATTTTATATACTGTTAAATCAGGTCCTTCCATTTCTTTCTATTATTTTTGATTTTTCTTTTTTATTTTAAGTTTTTTTTAACTTTATTTTAAAAAAATGTTTTATTTTTAATTTTATTCATTTCACAAAAAATATAAATATTTTTTGTTATAAAAACCAATTAAATTTTAAAAAAATGTCCCATATTTAGATGAAGAAAGTCATTAATAAGACGAATAAAGTAATAACAATTCCTGTTGTTTTGTTATCATTATCACCAGTTGGACTAACAACAACACAACCAATTGGGTCTTGCTTGTTTTCACCTGCACCATCTTGAGGATTGTAATCAGCAGTATCACCATCTCCTAATTCCATTTCAACATATAAATTATTTTGAAGTTGAGAACCATCTTCATAATGATCAATACCATTAATTCCACAAAGAGTATCCCAATCAATTTTGAAATGTCCACCTTCAACTCCCCAATCATTTCCCCATGAATTTCTTACCCAAAGGAATTTATGTCCATCACATTCTCCATAACCATCAACAGTAATAACATGGTCAGTAATTTGTCCAGTACAACTTTGAGATTTATAAATACCACCTGAATATCTATATAATGATTCAGTAACTTTCATTGCACTAATAAATCCATGATATGTATAAATAATTTCTTTTATTTCTTCCCAATTTTTATTGGCAAAGTGAGTAAATTTATTACTAGTAGCAAATTTTAATGGATAACCAAGATTTAATTTCTTACATTCATGTTTAAATCTTGTACAATCAGTAGGGTCTTCACATTCTGTATTACCATCAATAAATGGATAATCATCTGCATAATAAATTCCATCTACAGAATTAAGAACATTTTCAGCAAATCCTCCTCCACATCCACCCCATGATTCAGTATTACAATCAATTAATTGTTGGGCAGATAACATTTTTCGTTTTGGTTTATTATTATCAGCTTGTTTAGTTAAGTAAGCATAGATTGTTGATAAATGTTGTGCTGGTCCAACAGCATAACATCCACCACATACATTTTGGTCAATATTATTGGTTCCACAATAATTATATTCAGCTTCAGAAGTACATAATGTATAATTAGCTGGAACAGCTTGTTTAAGAGTTTGTTTTGTTAAATTTACTTTTTCTGTTTTAATTTTTTCTTGAATTCTTCTAGCACCCATTCTTCTATTATTTTGTATTTTACTTGATGTTGCAAGAAGTTCATTACCTTCCATATCTGCAAATTTATTAATTCCCATTGTATATGAACTTTCTTTTGCATTGTGCTCTCTCATCATTTTTACATTTTTTATGAAAACAGCTTTTCTTCTTAATTCTTCAACAAGATTTACATATTCTTTTTTATATTCTTGTTTAAATTGCTCAAATAACTTAACTGGATCTTCATTTAAATTAAATGAACTTCCTTCACTTCCTAATACTAGCAAAACTAAAACAACTCCTATCATAATTCTATGTTTTCAAGTTCTTCGTATTGTCTTTTTATTTCAAAGTATTCTCATGATTCTTACTATTTCTTATTTTTTTTAACTCACAAAAATTTATTAATTCTATTTTTATTTTATTACAAAATTTTTTCTTTCAATTATTTTATTCTATTATTTATTATGTTTTTATTATTATTTTAATTTTGTAACAAACTCTTAATGTAAATTATGAGATATTGGAATCTAAAAATAAAACATCTTATTGATGAATAACTTGTATTTTTTGTTAATATTTTTTCAGTATTTCTATTTTTCAAAAATAACTCTGCGAAAAATAATCATACTTTATTTTTGAAAAGTGAGATGACTTTTCATCTCATTTGATAAGATTAAAGCAATAAAAATTACAAAATGAAAAAAAAAATGAGTATCAATCTAAAATGGGTTTTGCATGAACTTATTGGACAAGGTAATTTTAATCCAGAAAAAAAGTATCTTGATAAGGTTATCCAGAAATCATTCCAAGGGAAGAGGTATATTATATTTAAAAAGATTAAAAACAAATTAAAAAGTAGATATTTTGATGAAGTTTTTAAAGGATTAATTCTTCTTCATTTTCTTTGTCAGAATGGAAATTGTATCATATTTACTGAATTTAAAGAAATTGTCATTCCAAAACATGATGTAAAAAATGTATTTAATATTAACCCAAATACATATCAGTTTTGGTGTGAACATTATTCCATTTTACTCAATTATTTATTTAATTTCCATCATAAATATCCTTATTTTGATGGTTCTTTTCATTTTACAAGAAAGAGTTTATTTCTAGTACTATTAAAAGAGAAAGACATGTTTATTAATTTATGGAATGATTGTTATACTTTATTTAATCAATGTAATCAATATGTAATTGACATAACAAAAATGATTAAATTTAATGAACAATTATGTTTTAGTATAGGTATTGTTGTGAGTGATATGGTTGGTATGTATTTAATGCTTACAGAATTACTTAATTTCATTACATCTGAAACAACATGGGAATTAAATAGAATTGAAGTAGATAAACAAAATTGCATAAAGTGTCTTTATCAAATAAAATCAACGTTATCAAACCAAAGAATGGGAAAGTATTTACCTAATAACCCTATTAGTAAATTACTTTTACATAAAACAAGAAATTCAGAAGATAATATGTTATGTAATAAAACTCATTTACAATTATTTTAAATATGAGGAAATTTAATGTAATTTTATTATTTTAAAATTAATTAAACAATTATTAAAAAATATTTATTAACAATTTGTTTTTATAACTTCAAAAAAAAAATGACGCAACAAAGAAAAAACTAATAAACTTTCACAGTACTATAAAAATTTTGACTAATTTATAAATTACTCATTCTTTTATAAAATATTTTATTTTTTAAAGAATTTAAGAATTATTTTGTTAATTTCTTGAAGAGCATCATTTTTTTTTTATCAATTTCTCTTCTTTAATGTTATAGATAAATAAAATATTCATAATAACTACAATAAACCTTATTATTATTATCTTGTCTTTTAATTTCATTTTTTTTGTTGAGATTATGATTAGATATAATAATCATAAACTCATTCAATATTCTTTAAGAAGACTATTATTAAGTTAAACTTTGTTTGAGTCTCACTTAGTTTTTGCAATTGATTTGAGGTAATTGTTATATATACTTATTGAATAACGTTTTATCACAAAAAAAATTTGTTTTTGTTTTAATAAATTGTTTTTCTTGATGTATAAATAAAACAATAAAAAAAAAGTGATAAAAATAGAAATTTTAATAAGTTTAATAAATTAAACTAAAAAGAATTAAAAAATAAAAAGTTAAAAAAGAAAGAACCCTAAAATAGGGTTATAAAGATGGTATAAAAAGCAAACGAAAAAATGGTAAAATCAACAAACTTATCCTTGATTGTTGTGCCTCAAGAAACACAATAATCTTTGCACAATGCGTCATGTGCACTGCGGCGTGTTGATGTCAAATGGGTTAACCTGGGAGTAATTTTTGTATTGCCTTTTAAGAGGCACCTCTTAACAACTTTTAATTTAATTTACCTTTTCTTTACTAAAACATTAGTTTACAAAGAATTTAATTTTGTCATAATTTTATTTCATTGTTTTGATAATGTTAAGAACATTTAAAAATATTAAATTAATAAAATATAATTAAATTTAAGAAACAATTATAAAGAAAAAAGTGATCAAACAGATGATAAATTAAACCAAATTACATTAAAATTAATATAAAAATAAACTACTAGGTGTGGATATGACTTAGTATAATATTATCAATACATAAACCATCAGAAATTAGTTTTGTTATAAATAATGAAAGTGTTTTTGTTCAAATAATCAGTCATTTCTTGAAACTCTTTTTCTTTACTCTACCCACACTTTTTATTTATTGTGTAATACAATCCACTAATAATTATCATTCTGTAATATTCATATAATGTTCATTCAAATATTTGAGTTTGTTTTTGTTTGTATTGTTTCATCTTTTGTATTTTGTTTTTTCCAAATAATTCATAATAATAAATTATAAAAAAAGAAAAATAAAGAAAAAACATAAAAATTATTTTTTTTTAAATTGTGTTATTGCCTTTTTAAGTTCTTTAAGTATTTGTTCCCACAAAGGACGATGAGCAATCGGTTCTGAAGAAATTTGTTTTTCTACGAAATTAAAACAATCACAGATAACTTTTTCATAACGGGTTTGGAGTGTGGCAGAAGTTAACTCTTTGTAAAAACACTTTAAACAAAAAGAACACAACTGATAAAATAATAAAACTTTGACAAGCTCTTGTCCTTTATGTATTGAATGTTGGGTAGAAGGTTGTTTGATAATTTCACCTTGTTGAGTGGTATTCCAAATTTTTAAAGAATCAATTTTATTGATTTCTATTCCATCAAATAATTTTGGATCAATTCCCCATTGTGTATAGTCAACATTTTGGACATTAGAAAGTCGTTTACTTTCTACAAACCCATAGTCTACTTCTTGCTCATCTTTAACATTTTTTTCCATCTGCCTAACAACAACTTCGCTGTGCCAATTAATTTGGTCAATAAATCGTTTAACAGAAACATTTCTTTCAACGTCAATTTGTCTTCTACTATTCATTTCTATCCCCCAAGTTATACCTCTAGTACCAAAACCTTCCCAGCCATCATTTTTTAATTCAATAGAAGCAATGTCTTTTTGATAAAAATCTCCCCTGATTTTTTTCTTTCTTTCTTTTCTTTCACGTTCATCAGTTCGGAAAGTGTCTTGAAATATATCAATACTATTCTTTTCTACTTCTCCAAAATATCTTGACTTAAAGAATTTCTCAAAAAAATCTTCTTCTTTCATTCTGTTGTCAAACACTTCTCTTTTGTACCTTTCTTCAATCATTGGATATTCCATAAATATTTGTTTTCTAAATGGCTCCCATTCTTTACTTTCAATAAATTTTTTAAATTCTTCTCTTCTGGGAGGTTCTCCTTCTCTAAAATATTCACTTACACAATCAGTTATTAATGCTGAAGAAAATCCAGGTTTTATGGTGTTTAATTTTGTTTCTTTTTCTTCTTCTATTTCACTATAAAATATTTCGTCATCAGGGATTAATAGTGTTGCAACGAGTTCATTATAAAGAAAGACTTTTCTTGGTGTGTCTAGTCTAACATCTTTTGATTTAGACATGTGAAGAAAAATTAACAAATAAAGTTTAATCTTTTTAAAGTTCATATAATTAATAGAATTATTATTAAAAATTATAGTAATAGAAGAAATGAAATGATTTAATTAACAAGACACCTTAACTATTAATAAGTTAAATAAAACATTATCTATTTCATAAATAAAGATTCTTATATTAATTATATTATCTTTTTTTATTCTATTTTGTACTTTTTATAATCTATTATCATGAGGTTATTGTTTGTTATATTTATTTATATATTAGAATATTTTTATATATATTTATTCTCTCTAATATTATATAATTATTTTGAATTGAAGTAAATTGATGTTATTTATTGACTAAAATTTCATTCTTCTATTGAAACAACTCTTTTTGAGTGTTATAAATAATAAAAAAATATGTTGAAGTGATAAATAATGAATAATTTTATTAAATTATAGACATTAAAATTCAAAAATGTTTTATTTTCATTATTAAAAAGACATTCCAGGTATTTAAAATATTAGAATAATATTTTTATTAATAAATAAAATTGATATATTAATTTTATAGTTTGTACTTAATAGTATTAATAAGTATAATTCAAATTGATTGTTAAATGAAAAGCATTAAGTTAATAAATATTTTTATAAGAATGAAAGGGAATATAAAAATTTTATAAAGTGAAAGTTAATTCATTCAAATAAATATTTAAAAAGAAAAAGAATTAAAAAAAATATCTTTTCTTTTGAACATTCATAAGAATTAAAAAGAAAAAAAAGTAAAATCATTAATTCAAATAATAATTTTAAGAAAGAGTTATTCTTAAAAAGATTTTTAGGAATTTTCATCAATAAAAAAATGAATTTCAACTAGAAAATTCAATTTAAAAGAACATTAAAAAAATAAACAAATTAATGTTAATTTATTTCATTTTATTTCAATTAGTCAATTCAGACTGTTGGTACTCACAAGATAATGAAATTATTTATGATCCAAATATTTCAGGAATGACATGTAGTAATCGTGGATATGGATGGAAATTAATTTGGGATGGAACAATTGATTGGATTATATTTACAGGAGAGTGTTGTGAAAATAATGAAAATTATTATTCTATTAGTTCATTAGCAGAAAATAGAAATCCAAAAGGAATAACATTTGATGAATCAGCATCAATTTCATTAATAAAACTTTTACCACCATTTATAGATTCCAAATGGATTATTGATGGAAGAAATATAAATAATGAATGTGAAATTTATATAGGAAATACAAGAGAATATGTTGTAAAAGATAAAGAAACAATAATTATAATTGGAACTAAAACATTAAAAATATATTTTGAAAATCAAGAAATTAATATTCTTCAATTTAAAGAAAAAGAACGACCGTATATGTTTATTTCTGGAAATTCAACTATATTAAGAGTCCAAGAAGATTATCAAATTAATGAATGTCATTATCTTTTTAATGCTAAAAATGTTATTGTTGAACAATCTAACGATTTTGTTATTCAAGGAATTTGTTCTTTTATGTCACAAAAACGTTATATTAAATGTCCTAAATCTAAATTTATTGAAAATGACTGTAGTTGTTTTATTAAATCAACTGTCAGTGAAGTTTCATTTACTGAATTTAATATGAATTATCCTGACTGTTTTGTATCAAGTGATTTCTTACCTTTAACAATTAAATCTCATCAAACAAATATTAAATTTGATCAACATAATCACTGGTTAAAATTAATTATTGAACCAAGAACACAACCACTCTTAATTCAAAGTAATGAACCAATTATTATTAAAGAAGATTTTATTCTTCCATCAATTACTTTTATTTTACAAACGAAATTAATAATTTCTTCTTCTTTAATAATTCAAAACAATGAGAATGAATTTTGTTATTTTAAAGAAATTTATGCTTCTTCATTAAAAGTAAATGAATTAAATAAAAACAAAATAATATTTAATTGTGGTTCATATTATATATCTAATAGTTTTAATTTACGAATTGGTTGTAAGAATGGTTTATATAATAGAATAGTATTAAATGAAAGTCAAATAGAATGTAATTGTTATTATAATAATAATACATTTGATCAAAATGATTGTAATTATGTTTCTCAAATGGAATCAAATCAATTAAAGTTATTTGTTTTGAATAAAAATTCTTATCATCCTAAAACTGAAGTATATTGGAATGAAATAATAATTCGAAATGGAAAAATTGGTGGATTTATTAAAGCAAATAAATGTATTTTAGATAATACAATAATTAATTCAGGAATTCTTATGTGTAATGAAATGGTTATTACTAATTCAATTATTGTTAATGATATTGCAAAAGTAGAAATAAATCATTTAATAGTAAAAGGTGTTTCTCGTTGGAGAGGAAATTGTCATTTTATTAAAATAACAGTAAATGGAAAATTTGATTATGATGGAAACTTTGTTTATGCAGACATTGTTGAAATGAGTGAAGACACTTCAATAACTTTTATTAATGGTGGTTATATAAATAATTTAACTTCAAATGGATATTGTGCTATTACAAGTGCATTTGATTTAATTATTAATGAATGTAATAGTATTTATATGATAGATATAATAGCACGTTCATTAACAATAAAAAAAGGAATGATCAATTTTAATATATTATCAGTAACTCAACCATTAATAATTAATGAACAAGTTATTTCTATTGCAATTAATTCAATAATACAAAATATTGATAATCTCTTTCTTCTTCTTGATATTCAAAGAACTTCCAAACCTTTAATTATTCAAAAAATTCCAATTATTAGTCCTCGTTCACATCCAGTAGCTTTTCTTGAAACTAAGAAAAGACCAAGTATTGTAATTTCATTAGA
Organism: Entamoeba histolytica HM-1:IMSS; assembly: GCF_000208925.1. NCBI lineage: Eukaryota > Evosea > Mastigamoebida > Endamoebidae > Entamoeba > Entamoeba histolytica. The sequence continues at coordinate 28,896 of NW_001915008.1, forward strand.
AAATCAATTTAAATATATGTGTGATAGTCAAGTTATTATTATTGGAAATATAACAAAATCACCATGTTCTTCACTTCATCTTGATAATAAAATTTGTAATTATGTTGGTGGATCAATATATTTAAATTCAAATGGAAATATTGATTATTCATGTCCTTGTAATAATGATAAAAATGTAAATAAAACATTAATGATTAATTCAAAAGAATATTATATGAAACAAAATGAAGAATATAATCAAATTTATAATCAATATAATAGTATTTTATATTCTCAAAATAAAGAACTTGTTATTATATTAGAAAAAGATATTCAAATAAATGGAAATAATAATTCTATTTTATTTAAATTAATGAATGACAATAATAATAATAAAACAGTTTTAAATATTCATATTAAAGGAACTGCTATTTTATTTTGTGAATTGCATTTTGGTTATGATATAAATATTCAATCTAAATCTATTAGTTTATCTCAAAATGGTTTATGTAAAGTTGTGGTAATTGAAAATAATAAAATATATTGTGTAGTTTGTCGGTATTTAATGAAAAATAATGAATGTTTAAGTGGTAAAGTTGAAGAATGTATGCATTATACAAAGAATGGAAAATGTTTTCAATGTAATGAAGGATATTATATTGATAAAGAAAAGAATAAATGTAATAAATGTTCTGAACATTGTCAATATTGTAATTCGAGTGAATGTATTTTATGTTATAATGGTTATCAACTTCAAAACAAAAAGTGTGTATTATATAACGAACCATGTAATTATTTTAAAGGAGATATTTGTTATAAATGTCCTCTTGGATATTATAGTATAAATGGAAATTGTACTCAATGTCAAGAAGGTTGTATAATGTGTCAAAATAATAATACATGTGAAAGTTGTGACATTGGTAATGGATATTTTGGAACAAATTGTTCATATATTGATCATTCAAAAATAATTAGTTCAATAGTAATTTGTGAACATGGATATTATTTTGATGGAAATAATTGTACACAATGTGGAAATAATTGTGGAGAATGTCAAATAGATTCATATGGAATAAAAAAGTGTTTAACATGTATAAGTGATGAATATTATCTTAATGAACAAGGAGAATGCATATTTGGAAAAGATATTTGTTATATTGATAATTGGAAATGTGTTTCATGTATTAATCCAAATGAATATTTTAATGGATTAAATTGTACTTCTTGTGGAGAACATTGTATTTTATGTTCTACAATTGGAATTTGTGAAGGATGTGAAAATGGATATTATTTACATAAAGAATTAAATGAATATGATCAAATTATTTTTCAATGTAAACCAAATCCTATTAGTAATTGTATTGAATATAATAAAGGAAAATGTATATCATGTAATAACGGGACATATTCTAACAATTATCAATGTCTTCCATGTCATGTAACATGTTTAAATTGTGTATTAAATTCAAAAACATGTTTAAGTTGTATTTCAGGTTTTATGATTCAAGATAATACATGTATTAGTGCTAAACAAGAAATTGAATCATGTGAAATATTTGCATCAGAAATAAAAGGAGAATGTGCAAAATGTAAAGATTTTTATTATTTAAATCAAAGTATTTGTGAACGATGTTCAAATAATTGTAAAATTTGTAATAATTTAACTTCATGTATTGAATGTGGCATAAATTATTTTTTAAATGAAACAGGAGAATGTGAATCAATTTTTCATTTAACGAATTGTAAAGAATTTAGAAATAAAGGATGTATTTATTGTGATAATGATACTTATCTTGATGGAATACGATGTGTTTATTGTAATGATATTCAAACGTATTGTAATAAATGTCATTGGGAAAGTGGAATATGTATAGGATGTAAAGAAGAATATATATTATATCAAGGGAAATGTATTCATTATTCATTTATTAGTCATTGTAAAATGGCATCTAATTCTATATGTAGTAAATGTTCATTTTGGTATAAACCAACAATAACAGGAATAGAATGTGAAATTAATATAAAATGGTGGATCATAGTTATTATAATAATTATGATATTAATAGGAATGATAATAATAATAATAATTCTTTATATAATTCTTATAAATATTTGTTTAAAAAGAAATCAAGAATATCAACCTTTATTAATTTATCAAAAAGTTTCTCAAACTCATTTAAATTGGATAAATTTACATTTAAAAGGAATTGTTGTAAATAAGAAAATATTAAAATTTACAGGAAATATTAATGAATTAGTTGAAATTGATCAACCAATATCAGATACTTTTTATATTGGAAATACAAGTAAAGAAACAATATATATAACATTTACATATTTAAATAAAAATAAAGAAAAATATTGTATTTTAATTAAACCAGAAATACTAGAATTAAAACAAGATGATTGTTATTGTATTACTGTTACTGTTATACCATATTGTACAACAATTATTAATGAACAATTAAAAATTGTTAAAACAAATAATAAATTAGGAATTGATTCAATTGATTCAATTAATATTAAACTTAAAACACAATTATCAACAAAACTTGATTATGATGAATTAATAATAGAAAAAAAAATTGGAGAAGGAACATTTGGAATAGTTTATAAAGGAATATTTAGAAATAATATTGTTGCAATTAAAAATCTTAAAAACATTCAAATTATAGAAGGAGTTGTAGAAGAATTTAAAAGAGAAATATTTTTATTAGAAAACTTTAGAAGTGATTATATTGTTTATTTTTATGGATCTGTTTTATCTACAAATAAATTTTGTATTGTAACTGAATTTGCACAATATGGTTCTTTACAAAATCTTATTAATACTTTAACCTTAAATGAAATATCTTTAAAATTAAGAATTAAACTTTTAATTGATGCTTCAAAAGGAATTAAATATCTTCATTCAAATGGAATATTACATAGAGATATTAAACCTGATAATCTTCTTATATTTTCTTTAGATCAAGACATTTTTGTTAATGCAAAATTATCAGATTTTGGTTCTTCTAGAAGTATTAATTTACTGGTAACTAATTTGACTTTTACTAGTGGAATTGGTACTCCTGTTTATATGGCTCCTGAATTGTTAAAAAGAAAAAAATATAAAATGTCGGCTGATATTTATTCATTTGCTATTTTAATGTATGAATGTATTAATTGGTGTTATGCTTATCCAATTTCAATGAAAACTTGGAATATAGCTCAAGATGTTTGCTCTGGAAAAAGACCTCCAAAATTAGATTCAATGAATTCTTCATTTTATGAATTATTAACACAAATGTGGTGTGATATTCCAAATGAACGTTTAACAATAGATGAAGTAGTTAGACAATTAGAATATTTACGTTATTAATATTTATTCATAATTAATCATTTTATTTTTTTAATTCTCAAAATTATTGATATATAAAGCACAAAAAAATTAAAAAAAAAAAAACAAGAAAATTCAAATTATATAAAAAATTCAATTCAACAAAAATAAACTTTAAAATATAAATTCATGTCGTTGTTATTTATTGTAATTTGTATTATTGTTGTTTCTGGTAATGATAATCAAAAAATTGATAGAAACCAATATTTTGTTTGTGAATTTCATACACCAAGAAAATGTCAAATAGAAAATGAAGAAGGTATTAAAGCATTTTTAAAATCAGAATTTCCAAATTAGTTTGTTTTAATTTATTAATTTACTTTTTTAAAAAAAAATATGGATTGAATTATATTTCAAATAAAATTAATTATTAAGCCCAATGCTAATTCATACTAATTCAGATCGTGCTGCTTTTGTGTTTTATAACATTATTGGACAAAAAATTGAAGAAATTTCATTACTAGGATTAAAACAATCACAAATTGAAAATATTCTTGAAAAACGTGGTTTTTATAATGAAAATCCAAGTCAATTTAAAAAATTTGAAGAATTATTTAATGATGAATTTGTAATGAACTTGATTAAATAATTGAAATTCCATTTTTTTTTATAATTTTATTTTAAGCAGTGAAGAAATGGGAATAATCCACAATGAAATTAAAGAAATAATAAGTGGAATAGGGATGGAAATGAATGAGAAAAAGTCAGGAATGGTATTAAAAAACATTAAGGAAATACCAAATGGAATGCAAAACATCCCCGTAGTTGAAGGTGAGGACTTGTATAAATACTTAGGAATATGGCATTCCGACGAAATTGATGACACCTTCAATTGTAAAATCATCAAAGAAAAAATGAAGAAGATGGAAGAAATAAACACTGATGAAAGTAGTAATAGAAGATATATTACTCGAATAAACAATGAAGTAATCAATATCTTCAGATATTCAGCATCAGTTGTAAATTGGAAAGTCACTTAGATAAAATTGATTTGGAGATAAGAAAATATTTAAGAAAGGCAAAATACAATGGTGAAACTCCAAAGATCGGTTGTATGTCATTATAGAAGAAATGTGTGAAGGATTAATAAATATAAGGGACGAATATGTTATTGAATTAATTAGAACAGTGATGTATTACTGTACAAGAGAATGTGAAATAGGAAATAACATATTAGATAGATGGTACAGTAAGAAGGGAATATGGAATAGAATTAAAAACATTAATTCATAAAATAAATGAAACAAAAATAGAAGAAATAATAAATGAAAGAAAAGAAAAAAGAAAAAGAAGTAGTAATAGAAATAAAAAACTTAAAAAAAGGTTAACTAATAGATATATCCACAATTTGATTTTTATGAATATTGAGAAGTGTTTATTTCAGTTTCTTCATTATGCCATATTTCTATAATAGAGTTTATTTCTAATACACTCGTATTAGATTGTTTTTCTTCTAATGTACTGACAGAACTGAATGTGTAAAACATTAAGTCTTTCATGTTTTTGATTATTATTGTTCGTAGGATTTTAGAAAAGTATAATTGTAATTTTAGTGTTTTTAATCTTCTTATAGACTCTTTTTGTATTAATCCATTTATTGATGATATTACAGGTATTATTTCTACATATATTATTTCTCTATTATTTCTTAATTTCTCTTGTATTTCTTTGTATTTATTTATTTTATGAATATAATTTAATTCTAAATTATTATCTTGACATATAACAACATCTATAATATATCATTTCTTCTCTTTCATATTCTGATAATATGCGTCTTGTCTTCTATCATGGAATGAATTATCAATAACAAATAAATCTTTATTGTAAGTAATGACCATTTTATCATTATTAATACATTTTGGAGGATTATTAAAGTCAATTGCATCAAATTCATTAAAATATGTAATTAATATCTGTTTATATATTTGTTTACATAATCATGTTTTAATATTTGATTCTTTTCCATTACATCCTAACAGGATGTGACTAATAGATGCAATTGTGTTATGACAATGTTTGCAATATTTTAAAACATCATTTTCGAGTATTTTTGATTTAATACTTCCTGTCATACTTACTCCTTCTTGCATCTTTATTATTTTGATGAATGCATTTCTTTTTATATTCAATCATCTCCATGTGGCTACTGTTAATTTTTTTATCATTGAGAGTAATATTTGCACATCTTATATATTCACAACATTTCTTTTCTTTCCATTCATTTAAATATCTATCATTTAATTCATTATTTACACATTCAAATACATTCTTTACATTGTGCTTTCTTTCATTTAATTCTATTATATTCATTAATTCATTAAAATTAATTTTCTTACCAAATGCTTTCTTCATTCTTTTATTTATTCCATTTGGATTTTCTTTTATTGCTTCTGTCATTTCTCATATTCCTGTGTTTGATATTTTTATTTTAAATATATTCTTATTAATTCTTTACCACATTCATCTCTTGCTGACATTAATCCTAATCCCAATTCATTTATTTTAACAAATAGCATACTTTTTGGGAATGTTTCTACTATATAATTGGAGTTGTATCAATGATTTTCTTATTTGTTTATCTATCTTCTCCAATTCTCCTAGTTTCCATTGGACAATACAAAATCCATATCTTAATTTGGAGATTATATCTCTATTAATCTTTCTTATTGTATTAAGGTTGCTATATTTCATAGTATTTAATGATGATAGAATAGAAGATACATCATTTAATATTCTTGTACAATATTTATTAATATTTACTTTATCTCATATTTCAATACCAATGTATTTATAATGATTATCATTAGTTACTCTTGGTAGTTCAGCTAATTCACCATTTATTTGACTATTAATATTAGTCATTATCCCACTCTTCTCTACATTAATTTTTAATCCTATTCAATTAAATATTTCTTTAGTTAATTTGTGGGATTTTTTCCATTTCATCGAGGCTATTAGTTATTATCTTTAAATCATTCATATATAATATATAATTTAGCTTGACTTGTTTTTCTTCTTCATTCATTTTAATATTTAATTTGTTTATTTGTTTATCTAATTGATTAGATAGTATATCAATAGATAATACAAATAAAAGTGGAGATAAATTATCACCTTGTATTATTCATCTTTCTACATTAACTATACCTACACTTTCATGATTATAATATAAATTAAGTTATGTATTATTTAATATGTATAATATACTATTAATTACTACAAGTGGGATATTAAAATAAATTAAACAATGTTTAATCCATTGATGATTAATACTATCATATGCTTTGGAGACGTCATAATATGTTTCTACCCACTTCCATTTAGCCTTTAATAATAATTGATTGATTATAGTGTTATATAATAATCATTCTTTTGATGCATATGTATATTTCTTACATCCAATTTGATTTAATGAGAGTTGTTTTTCAATTGGATTTAGCATCAGCTGGCTTTCTATTTTCATTTTTAGTATTGATGTATATATTTTTAACAGACAATTTAAACAAGTTATTTGTCTGTAATTCTGTTGGTCTAATTTATCTCCTTTCTTATATATTAATATTGTTCTTCATTGAATAAAATGAAGAGGTATTTCATTAGGATTGTTTAACCATTCATTAAATAATTTTATTAAATGTTTCATTGGTTGTTCTAAATATTTAATCAAAAATCATTGTATTTTATCATTTTCATTTTACTTTCAAATTATCAATGAATTTAATAGCACAGTCTATTTCATTGGGAATGATTATGAACATTCTATTATTAATTCTATTTTCAATTAATATTTCATATAAATTAATATTCAGGAAGTCTATATTGGTGTTAGTTTCATAGATTCATTTCCAGAAATTAATAGATGAGATATTATCTGGATATTCATCTTCTTTAGATTTATTTAGGTGTTGCAATTTTCCATATTTCATCATTTTATATTTCAATCTTATTCTTTTCCAATTATTCTTTCTTGCTTCTATTTCTATTCTTTTCATCTTTCGGAGGTATTTATAATAATTTATTTGTTCAATTGTTTTTATTTTAATGTGGTATATATCATATTTCTTAATATGTAATATTCTTTTTAATTTCATATATTGTTTATTATGAAGTAAATCTCTCAATCTACATATTTTGATTGTAATATTCTTTCTATACTTTTCTTTCTACTTCTTTCTTGTTTATTTTTATTAATGATGTTAATAGTGGAAGCTACAGATTTAATATAATGATAATAATCATCTAATGTATTGATTATTATTTCATTTTTATTAATAATATTAATTATTTGATGTATTTTCTTCTCATTATTATATTAATAGTTAATAAATTGTACTTCTTCTTGTTCTTTCTTTTCTTGTTCTTTAAATATCTTCATTACCTCCTCTTCTTCTATTTCTTCTTTCTTGTTCATTTTAGTTATTATTTCTTTTAATTCATTATCTTTCCATTGATGTTTTATTATTTCTTCCTCCATTATTCTATTTATTTCTCTTTTAATTTCATTCTTTATTTTAAATGTCTTCTTTAATATTTCTTTATATTCATTAATATCATTTACTTTAATTTCAAATTCTTGTATTAGTCTTTCTATTAACTCTTCTTTTAGTTAACCTCTTAATTTTCTTTCAAATAATTTCAAAGCAAAACATTTATAAAGTGTTAAAATTTCTTCTTCTCTGTCTATTTACTTCATTTGTTTTTTTTTTTTTGCTTGTCTAATTCTAATGTGATGATATTCTTATGATGAATATCCATTTCTTCAATTGATTTCTGCGTTAACTTTCTTTTTTTGGAAGATCATCTTCACTTGATGATATTTCATCAGCTACTACCACATTGGGGTGAGGTCATTCACAATTTGTGTTTCAGATGAGTCTGTCATATTATCTTTTATCATGTTTCTTCTTTTCTTCCTGTGTATTTTCATTTTCTAATTTGGATAATTTATCTTTCAAGAATATTAATTGTTGTGTTAAGTTATTTACTTCAAACATTTTTCTTTCAGATTCAGCATGCAATTTGAATATTTTTTATCACACCAGTGTTTTGTGCTTATCTCATTCTCATGCTTCTTCTTTAATGCTATAATATCTTTTGTCAGTTTCTTAATGGTTTGGTCTTTTATTTGTATTTCCTTTTTCATTTCTTCTTTCTCTTTCATATCCTCCTCCATTTTTTTCAATTCTTCTACTCTTTTTTACTTTCGTAGAATCTTGGTCATCTTTATTTTCTTCTTCTTTTCTTTTTTAGTAAACTCTTTTTCATCTTTATCTTCATTTTCAATACACATTGAATAGTTATTGTATATTCTATTGTCCTTAATTTCAATTGGGTTGTACTGATTATTGTCTTCTTTCATAGTCATACTAATAGTTTCTTCTTCCATTTTGATTGTTTTTGTTTTTTCTCGTGCAAGAAAATACCATCTTCTCCATATTATTGATGATGTATATTCTTTAATCTTTATTTTCTTTATTTCATATATTTCTTGTGACGTAAATATTTTAATTTCTTCTTCAAAGAATCTTTTTCAATATTCTTGATTTTGTATTTCTATCATTTCTTTGATTTCTGTTTGTTTTTGTTTCTTATTTCGATATTATTTATACCTTCCTTGTGTGTTATTATGGTATTTATTTCTATTATGATAATATTGTTTATTTCTATTGAAAATATTATTAAAGTGTTTATGACGATGATTATGATTGAAGTGATGAGTGAAATGATTCATATCATCAGTATTGTGATAGTTATGGTTATAATTATTATAATTGTTATCAGATGACTAATGTATCTCATTCTAGGAAGATAATACATATTTTCACTCATTCTTCTATCATTTATATTTCTTAGTTGACGTAAATTTCTTCTTCTTTGTTTATTTGTTTTTCTTTATTTTTTGTAATGTCTTCTGTAATGCATCTTCTTTTTGCCACATTCTATCTATAAGCAAATAAATAACAAGAAAAGAAATAAATAACAAATAAATAAGAAAGAATGATTCTTTGTTGTACTTTTAAATAAATAATAAATATTAATAAATTAATGAAATGAATAATAATGAGAATAATGTAATTTAAATAAAATGAAATAAAAAGAATGATAAATAATCTGTATTTCAATGAATAAAATATTATTTAATATTCATATTTCATAAATTAATTAATTATTTCATTTATTATTCATTTTATTTAAAATATAAACTATTATATTTTATATTAAATTATTCAAAATAAATTTAAATAAAAATTCATTTAATTTATTTAACGTTTTTAAATTATTTCATCAAATATACAGTAGAAATACAATCATATCATCTTTCTAATGATGTTCAATCATTATACATATTTATTATCTTTTTAATTATTTCTTCTTTATGATGAATAGTACTGACAAATTATTTTCTAGTTCCTATTTATCAATAAATCCATACCTTCTTTTATAAACACAAATATTTTGGTAATTTTGTTTTCTATTTATTTCTTTTATTTCTTTCTTGTTCTTCTTCTTATTGATTTTTTAGAAAGAATAATTTATTTAATTTCAGTTCTTTCAACTTCTTAATTATTATAACTAATTTATTCTATGTATTGTATTCTTTTATTTCTTTGTAATTTCTTTATTTTTATTTATTTGGGTATGCTTTTCTTGTTTAATGTTTTATTCTTTTTCTTCAGTAATACTCTGATAATCAATATCTCTTTTTCATTTATTCTACATCAATTAATGTTAATAATAGTATCATTATCATCATCCTTACAATTCCATTTTAGCTTTTTGTATTATTATAACAAAATGAACATTTTGATTCATTAAATTACATTGGAAATGAATATTTTCCAGTTATTCCATTAAAAATTTCCAAAAATTTTTGTTGATATTTATCTACTTTTGTTTTCTTTTTTTCTTCGTGAACTTCTTTATAAATATAGCAATAACATTTGATCAACACGATACAAACATATCTCTAAATGTCTAATATTGGAAAAAAATATTCTATATCATTTTATTCATTGTTTTATTATTTTATGAAAACCTTGATTGAAATTCAAAACAATATTAATTATTTAAATTTCTTTTTATTCTTTTTTTTAATATAATCAATACTATTTATTCATATATATTCTTTTCATTCTTCTGTGTCTTGTAACACAGATATAATAATAATAAATATATCTCATTTATCACTTTCTCATTATATTCATTTTATTTATTTAGTTTCTGATTTTGCGGTATTATTTTCTTTTAAAACATTCTTCTTCATTTTGAATTTACAAATTGTAATTTTTCAATCACTTATATTTCAAATGATTAGTAATTTAATTTATTTAATATTCATTGATTGTTGTTAGTTGATAGTCGGTTTAAATAACAATTAAACATGTCAATTATTTATTTATCAATTTGAAGAATTGAAGTTATTTATTATTAAAAAACATTTCATTTTCGTTTGAAATAAATAACTGCAATTCTACATTTTTTAAATATTCTTCACAATATATTTTATTTAAATGAAAAACAACAAAATATTTTTAAAAATAAAATATTTTATCGAATGTTATATAAACATTATTGTTGTTTTTATTTAATTTTTACATAAAAATATATATTTTTGAAATAAAAGGAAATAGAAAATATTTAAAAATAAATGAATAAATTTATCGATAATTTAACATGACAATTTGTTTTTGTTTATGAGTTTGAAATACAAACATCATTAAATAAAAATAAATTTGTAATGTTATGATTGAATAAAAACAATTAAATAATTTTACATATTTTTGAAATATATTTATTGTTATTATTTTTAATTTCCATTAAACAATTATTTTTTATTTTATTTAGTCACAATAATTATATTTTTATTCATAGATTATTAATTAGAATGGATGGTGATAATATTGTTAAATAATCAAAATAAAAGAATGAAATATGAATAAATTATTTATTATTTCATCTTCATTAAACAAAAAGAAATAT
>NW_001915007.1:0-40961 GCF_000208925.1 Entamoeba histolytica HM-1:IMSS
GATAATAAGAAGATGATAGATAAATAATATAAACAGAGAAATAAATATATAAAAATACGATAGATAAATAACATATAAATAAAAGAATAAAAAGAATAAAAATAATTAAATATGATTCATCAAATCATCTATTTCATTAATATTTCATACAAAATGAATACAAATGATAATAAAATATAAACATAAATATTTACATATTCTGTATTTATCATATTTTTTATTTTTTATTTATTTTTATTTTATGAGCAAAATATAATAAATGGAATATTCTATGGATGCAAATTTTTTTGCATCTTTTTTCTTTTTTGCAAATTATTTAGATGCATTTTTTCTTTGCTAATTTTCGTACCCATCTAATAATACCCTTAAACTAAATAAGATAGATTACCACTAAGATTTGTTCAATGTTTTTTTTTATTATTTTAACAGTTATTAATGTTGAAGGAAGATATCTCTATGATATTATTGATGCACAAGACAATGTACTTAATTCTAGAAATGAGGAGAAATCATACAAGTACTTTAAATATGTTAGTAATGAATATCAAACTGAATATTATCCTCTTAATAGTTGTATTGGTTTTACTGATTATGCTGCTTATTTCTTTTATAACAACAATACACATATGAATTTCACTTCTTATGCTACTATGGAAAACTGTAAAAATGCAATTAATCCAATTGAAAACCGTACTCTTCAAATTAACTATTCTACTGTTGATGAAATCAGAGACTCTTATTTTCTTATTTATCTCTATTATGATCAAGGATGTAAAAACTTACAATATATTCTTAATAAAAAGAAATTCTGTTTTCCTCTGAATGGAAGATGGTGGAATTTTACAATAGTAAAGAATACAATCCAAGGTAGGGAATACTCTGACTCATCTTGTTTAGACCTTGTTAGTAATTTCACTACCGACTTAAATGTTTGTTTAACATATCCTCAGAATGTATTTTATATTGATCCTTCAAAAAATGAATTACCAGGATTAAATTTAGATTATGACTATAACTATAACCATGTTGAGAATAAAGCTCAAATAATACTTGGTTATTTAACTATCATGTTATGTATCTTCAGTCTCATATAAGATATTCATTGATAGTACTAGAATCTAATTAATCTATTCTTTGTCTTTTATTTCTTTTTCACTAAAACTAAGAAAAATTATGAGATCAAGACGTACACTAGCATCCACAAGAAGAAGTGGACTTACTCCAAAACCTACAGCAAAGAACTTTGATATAAATGATTATGCTGGAAATATCACTGTCTATAAAGTGGACCAGATTCTTCAATTTGATCCTACTAATATGAAAAGTGCTACAGCAATAGTAGAGAATAGTAACACATCTTAAATCAATGTTGATATGACTAGTTTAAAGACTGAATTATTTAGAACAAAGGCTAATTATGACCTAAGATTTAATGTTAAATTATCTAATAATGATAATAATGATAATAATGATAATACTAATGAAAAGATATATGGAATAGGATTCTTATTTCTAATTAATGATAAGAAAACAAAATATGACGTTATTATGTACTGTAATACAAGTGAGAGTCAAATTCAAGTTCCATTAGAAAGTAGTTTGTCATTTAATCTTAATGACTCATTCTTCTTATTTGGAGAAAATGCTTACTCCTCACTTACTATTAATCATCCTATTGTTTCTATTGAATATAATGATTATCTACAGATCCTATTAAATAATATGCCATTTGGTCTTCAAAGAATCTTAGGTGATTTCACATTCTCTAATGTTCTCAGTATAGTAAGTTATGATTATAATGAAACTACTGGTTCATGCTACTTAAACTAATTGATTATTTCTTAAAAAGGGCAACGAAAAAAGCAAATAATGGAAAAAGAAGAGAAAGATATAAAAGAATAAAAAGAAATAAGAAGTAGAAGGTGATGAAAAATAAAATTATGAAACTAAGAAAAAGTAGAAGAAGATAAAGAGTAATAAAATAGAATAGATAATAAAAGAAGAAATAAAAAGTGTAATTTTAATGTAAAAATTAGAAATATTCAATAATAAGTGTCTAATTTAATTGTGTAAAATGATTAACAATATTTTATTATTGAAAAATATTTTACTCTTTTTTATGTTTATTATTTATATGTATAATTTAAACATGATGTTTATTATATATTCAATCATATGTGTTATGTTATTATAATATATAATAAGTGATAAAATATAAATGAAAATGATATGAATATATAACATAGATAGAATATAAAACAAAAGAATAATAAGAATAAATGATAAATAAAAGGAGAAATGATAATCAATGATATAATAATAAAATCAAAGTATAAAAGATAAAATTAATATTAATATAAATCAAAAGAGAATAAATATAAATTGAAAATAGATATAAATGATAATAATATAAAAATGATAAAGATGAATAAACAAATAATAAAATACATTTAAATATAAAAGAATAACAATAAGAAAATCTAAAGAATATAAACATAAAAACATAAAATAAGAAGAATATAATAATATAATAATATATAGATAATAAGAAGATGATAGATAAATAATATAAACAGAGAAATAAATATATAAAAATACGATAGATAAATAACATATAAATAAAAGAATAAAAAGAATAAAAATAATTAAATATGATTCATCAAATCATCTATTTCATTAATATTTCATACAAAATGAATACAAATGATAATAAAATATAAACATAAATATTTACATATTCTGTATTTATCATATTTTTTATTTTTTATTTATTTTTATTTTATGAGCAAAATATAATAAATGGAATATTCTATGGATGCAAATTTTTTTGCATCTTTTTTCTTTTTTGCAAATTATTTAGATGCATTTTTTCTTTGCTAATTTTCGTACCCTAATTACCACACTTAAAGAAAACAAATAATAATATAAGAAGGAAATAAAAATAAAGACAATAAGAAAAATCTAATCAGAAAGAAGTGTGATAAAAATAAAAATATTAACTAACCAACAAAAAAGAGAATAAAAGAAGAATGTGGTTAAACAAAACATAAGTCTATAAAATAGATAAAGAAGAAAAAAATAAAAATAAAAACAGTGATAAGAATAAAACAACAACACAATGAAAAAAAATAGAATTTATTGACAGTTGTATGAAATTAAAGAAGAATAATCAATAATTCAAATGAAATTGAAAAATATCTAATTTATAATTGAAAAGAAAGAAATTGATAGAAGAAGTGAAGTAGTTGGAAATGAAATTAAAGACGGGTGTATTAGTATTAGATAAAACAAAGAAAGGTGAAAATTGAAACAATAAAATTATTCATAAAATAATGAAATAATATTAAAATATATTGACATCATCGTTAAAAGTGATGGAAATAGAAGAAAGAAGAAAATAATTGAAAATGAAATAAAAGAAGAATAAACAGAAAATAGAATTAGAGTAAATCAAGAAAGTAAAAGAATTTAAAGGAATATCCAGTAAAATAACAAATAGAAGAAACAAAAGAATAGACGATAAAAACGTTATCTAATTCAAATATTGGTAATTGGAATGAAAATACATTAGTATTTAAAGAAATATTATTCACATTAAAAATAAACATTATTATTCAATTGATTGTCTTTTATATTATTCTTCCTTTTTCTTTCAACCTCTTTCAACCTATTTCTTTTATAAAATACATTCAATTATATTATTATCCTTTTTAGTTATCAGTTATTTTAACTTCAATCTTACCATCTTCATATCCTATCTTAATTTTACTCTTCTCTTTCATCACTCCTCCTATTATTGATTTTGTTATTTCTGTAACAACTGTCTTTTCAATATATCTTCGCATTGGTCTTGCTCCATATGCTATTGAATATCCTGCTTTAATGATTCCTTCTATTGCTGCTTCCGTCATTTCAACTTCACTTCCTGGATATCTCTTTTTAATGACTTTAATCACTTCTCCCATTTGTAATTTAACTATTTCTTTCAATTCTTTCTCTGAAAGTGGTGAAAATACTATAATATCATCCATTCGATTGAGAAACTCTGGTTTAAACGACTTCTTCACTATTTCCATGACTTGTTCTTTAACTTGTTCATCAACTTGTCCTGTTGTTTCTACTCCTTTCATTATTATTTCACTTCCTAAATTCGATGTCATAATCACAACCGTATTCTTAAAATCAACTGTTCTTCCTCTTCCATCTGTTAATCTTCCTTCATCCAATAATTGTAATAACACATTAAATACTTGTGGATGTGCTTTTTCAATTTCATCAAATAATATTACACTATATGGTCTACGACGAATTGCTTCTGTTAATTGTCCTCCTTCTTCATATCCAACATATCCTGGTGGTGCTCCTATCAGTCTCGACACACTATGACTTTCCATATATTCACTCATATCTATTCTAACTATATTTTCCTCTGAATCAAACAATTCAGCTGCTAATGCTTTTGCTAATTCTGTTTTACCTACTCCACTTGGTCCTAAAAACATAAAACTTCCTATTGGTCGTTTTTCATTTCCTAATCCTCCTCTACTTCTAATGATTGCATCACTAACTGCTGTCACTGCTTCATCTTGTCCTATTACTCGTTTATGTATTTCACTTTCTAAGTTCAGTAATCTTGCTTTCTCACTTTGATTCATTTTAGTAACTGGAATTCCTGTCCATCTACTCACAACTTCTTCTATTTGTGTTGCTGTGACTTGTAATGATATCATTGTTGTTTCTTTATTTTGTTTCTTTAATTCTGCCAATCTCTTTTCTGCTTCTGGTATTGCATAATATTTCAAATCAGCTGCTACTTCTAAATCTTTAGTACTTTCTGCTTTATGTTTCATACTTTCTATTTTTGTTGCAAGTTCTTTCATTTCTTCACTTCCTCCTTTTTCTTTCTCATAATTAATTCGTAACTTTGTTAATTTCTCTTTATTTTCACTCATTTCTTTTTCAATTTCTTTAAGTCTTTCTTCAATAACTTTTTTATGTTCTTCATCCGTTTCTTTAACTTCTCTTTCTAATGCTATTTTCTCCACATTTATTTGTGTTTCTCTTCTTTCTAATCTATCTATTTCTTCTGGTTGTGAATTCTTTTGTGTAAATAATGTAGCACATGCTTCATCAACTAAATCAATTGCCTTGTCAGGAAGAAATCTTCCATTGATGTATCTTTTACTTAATGTTGCTGCTGAAACTAATGCTGAATCCGTAATTGTTAATCCATAATGATTTTCATATTTCTCTCTTATTCCTCGAAGAATATATAATGTATCTTCTACACTTGGTTCACTTACATAAACTTGTTGGAATCGTCTTTCAAATGCTGGATCTTTTTCAACATATTTTCTATATTCCTCTAACGTTGTTGCTCCAATACATCGTAATTCTCCTCTTGATAACATTGGTTTTAAAATATTAGCTGCATCCATTGCTCCTTCTCCTGTTGCTCCAGCTCCTAATACTGTGTGAATTTCATCTATAAACAATATAATAGGTATTTTACTTTCTTTAACTTCTTTTATTACTGCTTTTAATCTTTCTTCAAATTGTCCTCTATATTGTGCTCCTGCTATTAATGCTCCCATATCTAATCCAATAACTCGACATTGCAAATTACTTGGAACATCCCCTTTAACAATTCTTTGTGCAAGTCCTTCAACTACTGCTGTTTTACCAACTCCTGGCTCTCCTATTAAGACTGGATTATTTTTCGTTCGTCTTGATAAAATACGAATAACTCGTTTAATTTCTTCATCTCTTCCAATGATGGGATCCATCTTCCCACTTTCTGCTTGTGCCGTTAAATCATTTCCATATTTCTTCAATGCTTCATATTGACTCTCTGCTTCTTTTGTTTCTACACTTTGTCCTTTTCTCATTTCCATTATCTTTTTGTTAAATTCCAGAACATTAATTCCACTATTTCCTACTATCGTACTAATTTCTTTCTCTTCCATCAATGACATTACTATCACATCAACTGCAAGATATGTATCTCCCATTGTCTTTTGTTTCTCTATTGCTCGTCTTATCACTTGTTGTGTTGTTGGATGAAGTCCAATTTCTACTGGTGGTGGATTTTGAACTGGAATCTTATTCATTCCTTCTTGTATTTCTTTCTTCATTTTACTAACATCACCTCCCATCATCTCGACTATTCGGATAATAATATTCGACTCTTCTTCAACAATTGCATTCATCATGTGAATTGGCATGATATATGCATTCTTTCTTTCAAATGCTTTTTCTTGTGATTCTTTGAACATTTGAACTGTTGCATCTGTCCATTTGTTTGGATCCATACCTTATTTCTAAATGCTAATTATTTCTTCAAGTTCCTTTAAATACTCAGTATGGTTGATGTGTTGGCTTATTGTTGTGTTGGCTGTTATTCACACTTTCTTATTCATGTATTCATGTATACGTGGATCAACGTGGATTTATATAAACTAATAATAACATAATTAACAGCAAAAATGGCATTATTCCACAAGTGACAGTGAGAATGATGATTATCAAACACTCAAAATAAATGAATGAAAACAATGAATGAC
The DNA here is from genome assembly GCF_000208925.1 of Entamoeba histolytica HM-1:IMSS. Taxonomy (NCBI): domain Eukaryota; phylum Evosea; order Mastigamoebida; family Endamoebidae; genus Entamoeba; species Entamoeba histolytica. Next base: position 6,564 of record NW_001915007.1, read on the forward strand.
AAATAGAGTTGAATTTTAATTAATATCCAATCAGAAAAATAAGTTTGTAATATTAATAGTTAATTATCGATAATAAAATTATGTTAATTATCATCTTAATTATCTAATTGAAATATAAATTGCATTTTTGAAGTGAAAAGTATATTTATATTTCTGTTTTTAGATTATAGAATTATTATAGAACATTTCCATTGTTTCTATTGTTATTTCTTTTATGAGAAAATTGATATTGCATATTAATTTTATTTTTCATATTTTATTTATTCTATCAATTCTTAGTATCACGTATAATACTTCCTTTTCTAATTATTGAGTTGATTATTTCTTATTTTCTTATACAAATACTATCTAACACAATCCTTGTTATTGTCGTCATTTATTCTTATTTGTTTTGACTATTTTTATTTTATTTATGAAATATTGTCTTTTTATTATTTTCTTTACTTCTTTCTATTTTTTATATTCATGTTTTACTTTTATTCATCTTCATTACTTTATTAATGATCTATGTTTTCTGTTCAAATGACTGAAATAAATATGAATATGTTGTTTCTAAAAATGAGGAAGTTGGTAATAGTTATATAAATGATTCAAAATCATTTGTATTTTCATTAGAGCCAAATGGAAAGAATGAAAGGAATGAAGAAATTTGATAGTAAACAACAATATGCATTTAAATTATTTAATCAATCAAGTGATTATTTATTTGAGTTTATACTTAGATATGGTGATACCCACGTTTATAAAGAAAGGTATAAAACAGAATCATATTGTAAACAATGTTCATTTGAATATGAAGGAGTATTAAATGCACTTTGTGGAAAATATAATTTCACACCAAAACGCATCATAGTAGTTGAAATGAAATGATTCAATCTTGAATAATTGAAAATGAAATAAAAAAGAATATAAAAACAAAACAATAAATAAAATAAACAACTATTTTGTTCATCTGCCAATGAATGAAATGGTGAATTAAAAATGGATATAATTCAATGTTGATTTATTTTATTTAATTTGAAAAGAAGATAAAAAAGACAATAAAAGAAGTAAAATAAAATATTTCATTCATAAAACAAGAAGAAAGTCTAAATAATAAATCAAACAAAGAAATTATTCATTTGAATAATGTGTGATATGAATAATCTTAATTAATTAATGAATAAATGATAATTCTATTAACATATTTATTATATAATTTTTATCTTTAAAATTTTGAATTTTTCTTTTTGAAATTATTTCAGTTAAATTTTTCGTTTCATAATAGTTTATAAATAGCATATCTTTAAATACATTAAAATGATTTTTTTGTTAGTCATTACAGCACTTGGACATCAATGTATTTTTAATGAAATAAATAAAAACACTAAGAAAAGTGTATTACCAACACTAAGGTCTTCAATAAAGAGTAGTTCTAGTTGGCATCCTCTTCGATTTAGTTATGACTTAATAGGGTTAACTGATCAATCATATGCTAGTCAGCAATGGTGCAAATACACGGGTGAGACAATTATTCTGTCTTCATCCAATATTTATAAGTGTTCCGAAGATGATGTTTTAACAAAAGAGAAAATTGAATATATTGATGTTTGTTTTATTAGTCTAATTACAAAAGTGCCATAATATTTACATTACAGAGACTATTTCAAAGCCTCAACCAGAGCATTTCTGAAGTTTTTAATGTTCATACAATTAATTATAATAAAGTTATTCCTGGTAAAAAATATTGTGGAGAAGCAGTATTTCCTGAAACATATACTATTCCAGAAGAAAGTGACTTCCATATTATGGTAACTTCACATCCACATACTTCTTCTGGTGTATTTGCTTATGCCGCTGCATGTTATTTTGGTATGGATAGTCAAGTAAACAAACGGCGTTCAGTAATGGGATATGTAAATATTGTTACGTCAGCATTAGAACCAACTGAAGAACGTTTTAGAGATCAGGTAGGAATTATTTTTCATGAAACAATGCATGCACTTGGATTTGATGGTAGTCTTGGTGTAGATAAAAAAGTTGGAGACTTAAACTTAAAAGTTGTCGAAGATGAAATTGTTGTTGCTCGAGCAAGAAAGCATTTTGGGTGTGACAATATGACGTATGTTCCACTTGAAGATGGAGGAGGACGAGGTACAGCAAATGCACATTGGGAAAGAAGAATTTTTATATCAGAAATCATGAATGGTATTACTTCAAATAATCCAAGAGTTAGTGAAATAACATTAGCTTATTTTGAGGCACTTGGGGTTTATAAACCAAATTATGAAATGGCGGATGCTTTATCTTGGGGAAGGGGTCTTGGATGTTCCTTCTTAGAGGATTGTTCTAAATGGCCAAAACAAAATGGATATTATTGTAGGACTGGTGTAAGGAGGTGTACTAATGACCGTTCTGCTATTGGTATATGTGATGGAAATTCATTTAAAGAAACGTTAAACAAATCATACCAACATTATGGAGACCCACATATTGGTGGAAGTGATGAGATTGCTGATAATTGTATATTTGTATCACCTATTGAAACTAGTTATTGTTATCAAAAAATGAGTGCATTATCATTTGACTATTATTTTACTTTGGAAATGCTTAATCATGGACAAAATTTTGGAGATACTTCAATGTGTTTTGAAAGTTCATTAATTAAATTTATACCTTTTGGTATTAATAATTATCATTGTTATTCAGTTGCTTGTATGAATAATTCCTTTTATAAAATTTCAATTGATGGTAGATATTATGACTGTGATAAATCAATTAAAGTTCGTGGATATGGAGGTAAATTAATTTGTGCAGATCCAAAAGATATTTGTGGTAATAGAGTTATAGAAACATGGCCTGAAATTGATTCTGTAGAAAATAAAACAATTTCAGTTGGAGATGTTTTAGTTATTAATGGAAGGAATCTTGATGTTGTTCAAAAAGTATATATTGATTATACTTCATGTAAAATTCTTCATAAATCAAAAGAACAACTTCAAATAGAAGTTGATTATCATGATCCATTTATATCATTTATTTCTTTTGAAGCTTCATTAATGATAGAAGCAAATGAATCAGTAAATTCTTGTTATGACCATTTGATAAAAATTAAAGTACCAACTTATTATATCTTCTTAAATTTTGGAGATTGGGTAATGACCAATTATATTTTTATTGCTGTCATTCCTGTGTGGATTATTTTCTTTATCTTATTGTTTGGATATTATACATTAAAGGTTGTAGTGATAAGACAAGCAGAAGAAGTTCGTGAAGCAAAACGGGAAATTAATCTTCGTTTAGGTAATTTGAAGGACAAACCACAAAAGAAAAAGCAAAGCTTTTGTGTTATGTTTTAATTAAAATTGTTATTCAAATGTATAATTTGTTTTTTGTATCTTAAAAGAAATTCTTAATCTTTTAAAAAACAATTTAAATTTTCTCTCAATGACACTACTTATGGTTGCTGAAAAACCATTTCTTGCTGAGTCTATTGCAAAATTTCTAAGTTTAGGTCCTATTCACACAAGAAAAGGAATAGCTCCAAGTTGTCTTGTTCATGAGTTTAATTGTAAGTTTAAAGGAAAAATAACAAAAGCTAAAATGACATCAGTGGCAGGTCATGTTTATACATGTGAATTTGAACGTGCTTTTCAAAATTGGTCTGTAGATCCAAGAGATTTATTTAGTTGTAATGTTATCAAAGTAGAAGCTAACCCTAAAACACGTATTCCAGCTCATTTAAGAAATGAAGCAAATGGATGTAATGGATTAGTATTATGGCTTGACTGTGATAGAGAAGGTGAAAATATTTGTTTTGAAGTAATGGATAATACTGTAAGTTATATGACTAAAACATGTAAAATTTATCGAGCGTTATTTAGTTCTATTACTAAAAAAGATATTATTGAGGCATTTAATCATCTTGGACATCCAGATGACAGACTAGCAGAAGCTGTTGATTGTAGACAAGAGATTGATTTAAGGGTTGGAGTTGCTTTTACTCGTTTACAAACTAAATTCTTAAAAGAACGATTTCCCAAATTAGGAGATTCTTTAATAAGTTTTGGACCTTGTCAAACACCAACTCTTGGGTTTTGTGTTGATAGACAAAAAGAAATTGATAATTTTGTTTCAAAACCATTCTACACTCTTAAAGTTATAATAGAAGATCATGAAGGAAGAAATAAAACTTTAAAATTAGACAAACGTTTTGATAATAAGTCTGAGGTTGAAGATATTGTTAAAAGTTGTAAAGGGGTTCAAGGTAAAGTTATTAAAATGAGTGTCAATGAATTAAAAAAATCAAGACCAGTTGGTTTAAATACTGTAGAAATGTTAAAAGTAGCATCTGTAAAATTAGGACTTGGTCCACAAGATACAATGAGTATTGCAGAAAAGTTATATACAAGAGGATACATTTCATATCCTAGAACAGAATCAACTAAATACTCTTCTTATTTCAATTTTACTGATATTCTTAATAATTTACAACAAACAAATCAATTTAGAGAAAAAGTTCAATTAATTAAACAAAATGGAATTAATATTCCTTATAATGGAGAAGATAAAGGAGATCATCCACCTATTACTCCATTAAATTATCCAAATGAATATTTAAATGATTCAGAAAAGAAACTATTTGATTTTATAACAAATACATTTCTTGCATCTATTTACAAAGACTCAACCTTTCAAAAAGTTAGTGTTTCTGTTCAAATTGGTAATTATACATTTAATGGAAGTGGAAAAATATTAAAAGATCCAGGATTTATGAAAATTACTAATCATTATGATGAAGATGATGAACTTAAAGATTCTGATTTGATTAAACCAACATCATTTATTGAAGGAAATACAGTTATTCCTTCTATGTTTGATATTGTTAAAGGTATGACTAAATGTCCAGATTATTTAACAGAATATGAATTAATTTCATTAATGGAAAAGAATGGAATTGGAACAGATGCAAGTATTCCTGTTCATATTCAAAATATTATTTCACGTGAATATGTTAGTTTAGATACTTCAAAAAGAACTCTTAGACCAACTAAAATTGGATTGGCATTAGCTAGAACATTAGAAACTGTAGACAAAAACTTGATTACTCCACAAATTAGAGCACATATCGAATCAATGGTTTCTAGAATCGCAGAAGGAAAGGCACAATATGAAAATGTTCTTGAAGAAGCTTTAGATACATTTGAACAAAATTATTTGATTTACAAACAAAATTTAAAAGTTCTTGAAGATAATTTCGCACCATTATATCAAGTCCAAGAACAAAGTCGGTTATTTAGTAAATGTGGAAAATGTGGAAGAATCTTATTAAAAGTTATAGGAGATCAAACGTATTTATCTTGTCCAACTTGTTCTTTAAAATTTAATTTACCTCAAAACGCATCATATTCACAACAAACAAAATGTTGTCCTATTTGTAAGTTTGAAATTATTATGACTTCATCTCTTAAAAGTACTAAAAAAGAAATGGTATGTCCTGGATGTTATAATGAAAAGAATCAATTTATGAAACAAGACCATAGTTCTTGTTTACAATGTTCTAATCCTGAATGTAAGTTATCATATGAAAGAACAAAAACGTGTTTATGTAGTGTGTGTGGTGGTGTAATGTGTTTATCTTCATTACAAAATAAATGGAGTTGTTTTTGTAATACTTGTGACAGTCATATAGAATGGATTGATAATGTAAAAAAAGCTCTTCCAAATGATGAAATTTGTGGAAAATGTAAATCATATCATCTTGTAGATCTTACTATGAAAGATAATACAATGACTAAGGGATGTATGAATTGTGACTCATCAATTAAAAAATTATATACTATCAAAGCAGTTATTCTTTCAAATTCAACACGAAAAGGTAGACATTATAATACTTCAAAAAGTAGAGGAGGATATACATCTCATAGTAAAAATAACTCCCGTAAACATTCATCAAGAACTGGTAAGTAAAAGAGAAAAATGAAATTAACTTCTTTTTTTTTATGAATTTATTTATTCTTTATTTTCAATCTCTGAATCATCTTCACTACTTTCAGAAGATGAGGAATGACTGGAATGTGATGTTGACTGTTGTTGAACTGGGAAAGTATTTTGTTTAAAGCTAGAATCTTTTGTAATAACAATACAGTTAGCGAAGTTATACTGCTTTTTTACATTTGTTTCTCTAGCATCAATTTTTCTTATCAAATTACAGCAAAGTAATGTCTCAATAGATTTGTCTGTTATTTTTGTATGACGAAGGTATATAACTTCTAACCATTTACTTTTTAACATTTCTTGTATTCCATTATCTTCTACACTAGTAAATGATAAATCAAGTCGTTTTAATTGTTCAATTTGAGCTATATACTTCCATGCCTCCATTCCAATTTGATTAGCACCAGACACTCTTAATGTTTCTACAGAAAGATCTTCCATCTCTTTTAAGGAATATTCACTAAAATTCTTACAACCATTAAAATTTAATACACGAAGACCTCTTAATGGTTCTAAGACATGAACACCTTCACCACTAATATTTTGACAATCTTCAAATGAAATAGTTTCCAATGAAGTTATTTTAGACAAATATTCAAAGACTTGATCATCAACAGATGTTTTACTAAAGTCAACATATCTTAAATATTTAACCATTTGTAATGCCTCAACTCCACGTGAAGTTATTTGACTTTCTTTTAAATTTACTGAAACAAGATTAGGAAATTTACTACAAATAACAGTTAACAATGGGTCATCTATTGGTCTAGCATCAACTAATAATTGTTGAAGGTATTTTGGTGGAATTCTAAAAGCATCTTGTAATGTATCTGAATTGATATGAACATTACTTAATCTTAAAACTTCAAGATATTTCAGAGAATTTAATGGTGATAAAATTTTTATACCATCACAATGTGAAATATCAAGAACTCTTAAATATTTTAAACGGGCAATAACCTGTAGACCAATATGAGTAACCATAGTATCAGAAATATTTAATTCTTCTAGAGACTTACGAATTGGACCTGTTTTAAATGGAGTTAATGAATAATCAGATAATGTAGGACATCCTTTAAGTGATATTCCAAGTAAATTATCCATTCGAGCAAGAACGTCAAGATGATAATTTGTAACTTCACTCTCATTTAAATAAAGGTATCTAAGAGAATTACATCCAGCAAGATAAATAAATCCATCTGAAGGAGATAGTTGAGACAATGGAGTTTGAGCTGAAACACCACTAATTGGTAAATGACAACGAGTAAATCCAATAAAAACAAGATAAGGGAATAAATACAAATTATAATAAAATTCTGGTCCAAGAGGAGCATTAGAAATTTCAAGAGAAGTTAATTGACTAACATCAATCATATCTTCAATTTTACCAACAAATTTTTTTGATGAAATAGAAAGTTTTTTTAATCCAGTTAATTTTCCAATAGAAGGAATATCACTATCAGTTATATTGTAAATTTGCAATGAAGTAAGTGAAGTATATTTTCTAATATTTTGAATAGACTCACTAACTATTTGTTCTACTCCATATGGTGGTATAACATTTGGACATTCAAGTCTTTTAAGAGTATAAAGTTCATTTAATGTGTCTTGTGAAATTTTACCACATTTCAAAGAAGTTAAATTACTCAATCGTGTAACTAATGCACTACAATCCATTTCAGAACTAGGGTCAACATTCAATCTTTTTATTTCTCTAAATAAACTAGACAATTTAGAATTAGGCTCGGTAACTGTTAATTCTGGTAGTGTTTTTAAATAGTCTTTCCAAGTTTTACAAACAAGTCTACACTTCATTAAATCTTTTTGACTTAAATATCCAAAAACCTTATGAAAATCATCTTCACTTAGATTGTTAATAGACCAATTTTCATGGAAGGTTGTAAGTTCAATTGTATGACTTTTATTTTGTTCGAGACTTGGGCTATTTGTTTGTTGAGGTTGAGGAGAAGATTTAAACCAGTTCCACATGAGTTAAACAAATAAGTACTATTTTTAAGATTTATTTTCATCTTATCTCCATATTTAAAAAGATCTACCAACTTACTTTCTTGAAATTTCTTTTCACAAAAAACATTTTTTTAAACTAAAATAAAATAAAAATTGTTTTTAGTTTATTACTTTCTTAATAATTAAAAACCCAATGAAAATTAACACTAACATAACAAGAGTCATTGTCAGTGATGAGTTAGAGTTAGGTTTATGACTTATTTTATTTAGTGGAACACTCCTTGTAGGTAATTGACAAAATTCTTGGAGTTTAGCTCTATTAGCACCACTAAATCTATCATATTCTTGACCATTTTTAAAAAGAATAAATGTAGGCATAGAACGAACACCATACCTTTGGGCAATGTCAGTGCCTTGATCAACATCGACTTTTACAAATTTAATTGATGGATTTGTTCTTGCAAGTTCTTCAAAATAAGGAGCAATCATTTTACATGGACCACACCAAGTAGCAAAAAAATCTACCAAAACATTAGAATGTGTGGAAATAAATTTGTTGAATGATGAAAGGGAGTTGATATGTTCTACAGACATTTATAATAACTTATTTTTTTTTTAAGTTCTTTTATTATTTGTTGATATATATAACAACAATTAATAAAAATAATACCCTAAAACATCATCTCATTCATCAAATAAACAAGTAATGGGGAAGTGTTGTCAACTTATTATGGGACCTGCTGGTTCTGGAAAGTCAACTTATTGCAAATATATGAAACAATATTTAGAAGACCTTCATAGAAAACCATTTATGGTTAATCTTGACCCAGCAATTGATGAAAGTTATTATGATATTGATATCGATATTAGAGATTTAATTACAGTTGAAGACGTTATGAGTGAACTTCATTATGGTCCAAATGGTGCGTTGGTATATTGTTTAGAATATTTTTTGGATAATATTGAATGGTTTGAAGAACAACTTGGAGATTATGATGATGATTATTTGATTATAGATTGTCCAGGTCAAATTGAGTTATATTCTCATCTTCCAGTCATGTCAAGATTTGTTGACTTTATGAAAAGAGAAAATTATTTTGTTTGTTTATTTATTAAAAATATTTATGACATTATAATATCATACAAATAGTAATGTTTTAGATGTGTGGTGTGTTTTTGGTTGATTCTCAAGTATTAACTGACTCTGCTAAATATGTGAGTGCAGTTTTATGTTGTTTATCAGTTATGACATCCCTTGAAATTCCACATTTAAATGTACTTTCTAAAATGGATTTATGGAGTAAAAATATGCAAAATACTGAGACTTTTTATGATTTCTTAGAAAATGATCCACTTTTTACTAGTTCATTAGATGAACAAGTAGGAGATCGTTATCACAACTTAAATGTTGCATTAGTTGAATTAGTTCAAAGTTACTCACTTGTTGGATTTAGTCCATTGAACATTAAGAATGAAGAAACCATTGATGTTCTTCTTCAAAAGATTGATACATGTCTTCAATATTATGATGATGCCGAACCACAAGAACCAAAAGATGAAGAAGAAATGAATGATTTAGATTGATTTATGTTATTTTCTATTATATTTTTTTTTTGTTATATATTTTTGTTGGATATCAAAAAAAGTAATAAGAATTGGAAATAAATAGATCATTTAAAGTATGAATAATAAAAAATATTATAAATAATAAAAAATATTATAAATAATAATAAAATAAGAGAAAACCTATTTTTTTCAAAAATAACCAATTTAAACCTAAGAACTGAAAGAACCAAACAAACCTTCATTTAGAAATGGAAGCTGACCACCAACAACTTGCTATTGCTTTTGCTGCTCTTCTTATTCATGGATGTGGAAAAGAAGTAAATGCAGAAAGTATTCTTGCTGTTACTAAAGCTGCTGGTATTCAACTCGAAGGATGGGCCAATGCTATGGCTAAAGCTTTCAATGGAGAAAAAATTGAAAAGCTTCTTGAAGGATTCTCCTCAGCTGCCCCAGTTGCCGCTCCAGCTGCTGCTGTTGCTGCCCCAACTGAAACTAAAGAAGAAAAGAAAGAAGACAAAAAAGAAGAAGAGGAAGAAGAAGACTTCGGAGGATTTGGTGATCTCTTCTAATCAAATGGTTCGTTGTTGATTTAATTGTTATTGTATTTTTTTGTTAATGCATAAAGAATATATCATATATAAATATTGAAAATATTAAATTTTTTTATTGTTTTCTATGACAAGTTATTGATTAAATGGTACTTTCTGACTATCTTTTATTAAAACCTAATCATTCTAAAAAAAGTAATTTAAACCTAGAACTTCTTTTTAAATTAAACCTTCATCCTAAATGGAAGCTGCTCATCAACACCAAGAACTCGCTGTTGCTCTTGCCACCCTTCTTATTCATGAAGCTGGAAAAGAAATTACTGCTGAACATATTAATAATGTTCTTCATCATGCCAACGTCAAGGTTGAAGGTTTCTGGCCAATTGTTATGGCTAAGGCACTTGCTAATGCTGACATCGAAGATTTAATTATGAACACTACTGCTGCTCCAGTTGCTGCTGCAGCCCCAGCTGCTGCCGTTGCAGCTAGTGAAACTGAAACTAAAGAAGAAAAGAAAGAAGACAAAAAAGAAGAAGAGGAAGAAGAAGACTTTGGAGGATTTGGTGATCTTTTCTAATCAAATGGTTCGTTGGTATTTTTTGTTTGTTACAATAAAAATATAATAAATAAAAAAGAGTTTTTTGATTTAATACAATTAGTTTGTTACTTGTTGTAATGATTCATATTGTTTTTGAATGTTTGAATGACGACGATGTTTAATAAAGGAATATGTACATTCAACAGTCAAGAGAAATACACCAATTGTTGCAAATACAGCAAACACACAGACCCATGTAATTAAGCTTCCTTCTTCAAAATGAATTTCTTCACTGGATGACATTTTTTAACTATTTTTTGTTTAAATTAGAAGATGAAAAGGGTTTTAAAAGAAAATTTGAATCAAAAGTGAATTTTAGTAAAGATGAACCAAATGAAATTTGCTTTTTTGAAAATAAGAGTCAATCCAAACGAGTGTAACTAAATCTACCATTTGATAGGAAGTTCTTATAAATATTTCTATAAAGAAGTTGAATATCAATGAGGTGATGAATTAGTGCTGAGAAGATAAGTACTAATGATGTTAGAATGATTAATACAATTGATGAATAATACCAACCATTTAATACCTTCATTAGATGATCTTCACATAGATTACACTCTTTTTGAAGACATCCACATTCTTCTTTTGATTCATTTTTATGACAGCAATGTGTCTATTAATGAATATAGATTTTACTATTTGAAAAAAAAAAGAAGGAACAAACAATTCTTTCATAGTATAATATTGTAGGATGGTCAACTCCATCAATAGTATCTTGGAATGTAAATGACATAATAATTATAATAAATATAAATGATATTAATCCAATGAATAAGGCTATATAACTAATGAATTTAGGATAAGGAATATCTTTTCTTCTTATTATTACAGAACAAAGAGAATGACTAAAACAAATAAAACACAGTAATACACCATAACAACATGTGACAAAACGAATAATAAATACATTTTCATTATGAATGATTCCTCCAATAGAAGTAACTATCCCCATAAAAACAGTAAGCATAGAAAGAATTGATATACATAACTCGATAATATTATATCTTGATTCAATTGGAAAGTAACGAGAGAAATTAGTATTTCTTTCCATAAATAAGTAATATTATTTGATGATATTAAGATTTTTGGTTAACGTAAAAAAAATAACTAAAAAAAAAGAAAGTATTAGATTTGAACAATGTTGTTCTTTTCATAATAAATTTTAATTGGAATTTCAAGATTATATAAACTGTTTATCAACGCAACATTTTGTAATGCTATTGATTCAATATTTGAAAGATAAGCATTACAATTTTCAAGAATAAGACTATGGGTTGATGATGGTAAAATAAGAGTTGGTTGATTGTAGACATTATTTAATTCAATAAATGTGAGTGATGTATAATATGATAAATCAATAATTTTTATATTGTTTGAAGTTTCTATTAAGTGTAATTGATAAATATTATTATTTAATAAGAAGGAAGTAGTTTGAGTAGAAATAAGAGTTAAGGAAGTTAATTTTTTTAAATATTGTATATCTAATTGTTTATTAACATTTGATAATTCAAGTTGTATAAGATTTGGTGGAAATTTAAGAGAATTAGAATAACGACATGAAAGAAATTGAAGAGATGATGGGAAGTGGGGAGATTCAAGTAAGACATCATTTGCATAAAGAATAGAAAGATTTGAAAGATTTTGAAATTCACCTTTAAATGTTTTTCCAGTTAAAGATATTGATGTTAATAAATTAAAAGATTCAAATGAAAAATAATGATTTGATAATGTTAATTGTCTAACATTTTCTGCATTATAAATTTTCCCATTTGATTTAAATATGACCAAATCTGTAACTGTAGATGGAATTTCTATATCATTGTCATTTTGAATTATTGTTATATTTTTAAGGAATGGGAATGTTTTTGTATATAAATAAAAGCAGTCTTCAAGTTTTGTAAGTGAAGTTGGATAATTAATTGAATATTTAGAATAACTTTGGATTTCTTGTAATTGAGTGAATGAAGAAAAATCAAGACAGGATTGTGTTATTCCAGTTAAAATAATTTTAGAAGGAAAATACATATCTATTATAAAAGAGTCAAATCCTTTAGAACAGTTTAACTCTAAATATTTATCAAATAATAATAAAATTGAATCATCAATTCCATTAAACCATTTATCACAACAAATCATAAATTTTGATTGAATATAAGGTATTTGAAGAACTTCTTTAATAGATTTTTCATCAGAAAGAATAATTGTTTTATATTTTATGTTATAATTCCAAAGAATTTTTATAAGTGAAGAATTGAAATGATTAATCATTTGAATGTTAATTCTTTCTAATTGACTAAATTGATTTTTAAAACATTCACATAATTGAAAGTCTTTGAAACATTTAATAGATAATTTATTTAAATGAATAAATTGACTAAAATCAATTGGTTTTGTTGTGTTTGAATGTTGGTATACATTTAATTCTGTAATTTTATTTTTGAATGGAAGAATAATGTCTATAAGTTGTAAGTCTATTTTTTTAATAATCATATTGTTTATTGTTGGTGGAATAAAATTTATATATTTTAATGTATTTTCATTAAGTATTATTGTTGTGATATTATCAAATAAGTTACACATTAAGAGAAAACAGTTCATTTGTTGAAAATAGTCAACACTTTGAAATTGGTTTTGATAGTAGAAAAGAAGAGGGTTTTTAGACAGTTTCTTTACAATTCGTTGACATTTTTTATTAATACAAATAAAAGTAAAAAATGTTTGATATGTTTGTAAATAAGGAACAATAAACGACAAAGGGAGTTGTTCAAAATACATTTCTTTAGTATTTGTTTTTTCAGATCTTCTTTCTTTCAAAACAAAACAATTGAAAACAGATAATTGTTGTTTAAAGTACAAGGAATAGAGAAAAAATAGCCACTAGAGTTATTGAAATGAATATTCCCGAGTTTGGATAATAGAAATAACAATTTCCTTCTTCATTAGGTAATTGATAAAGTAAAGACGATGATTTTGCAAGACATAATAAGCAATTTCCAATATCATCAGTTAATGTACAATCTGTTTCTTAAAGAGTTAGAATAATGAAAAAGAAAAGAAATAATAGAAAAAAAACAAACCAACACATTCACCATCAACGAGTTGATATCCTTCATAACATTCTTCACATTCATTTGGGTTGACTCTACATTGAAAACAATTAGATATTTTACATTCCACACAATTATTTTCTAAATTTGCGTTAAGTAACGAACATTCTAAACATTGTTCTGAAGAAGAAATACACGTTTTACATTGTTTGTCACATTGTTTACACTCATAATTATCTGTTAAGTAATATCCATTATGACATTCAACACATTGAATAATACCAGTTTCTGAAGACTGAAATGATTTACATGAAGATTCTGGTTTAAAACAAAATTTTCCATTACTTTCAAAAATATAATTTTCTTCACATTCACTACAAAATTCTGTTCCATTAAAATAATTAACACAATGACTTTCTCTACAAGTATTAGATGAGTCATCAAACATACAATAATTATTACATGTATTACATGCTTGAAGAGATGTTGTTGAATTACAAATTGTTGTTTCTTCTTTAGAACATATTAAACATGTTTTATTTGGAGAAACATAATATCCAGAATCACATTCTGAACACTTTCCATTTGAATTACATTTTTTACAATTATCTGGACATTTTGAACATCCTTTAGTTTCATTAAGAAAATATCCAGAAGAACAAACACGACATGACATTTCAGACGAATAAATTGAACAACCTTCTATTAATGTTCCATGAAGACATCTATGACCATCTTGAGATGGTATTAAATTTCCATAACAAACTTCACATTCACCAAAATCATTTTGAATAAGACAATTTTGAATTACAATCACTATTTAAATAAATAATGTTTATTATTTATAGGATAATAACAAACCATCACATTGATGAGTAGAAGGATTGAGTGTAAATCCAATATCACATGACTCACAAAGAGGTTTATCCAATACATATTTTGAACAATGAGGTGTATATTTTTCACACCTTCCATTGAGTAGATAATAACTTGAATGACAAGAATAACAATTATTATCTTCAGAGCATTCGTTGCAACCTTTTTCACAAGCTACAATCAATTAAAAATTCTTCTTCAATGATGAGTGTATGTATAAAACAACTAAAAACAAACGAATACAATTATTTGAATTATCAAGTCTTGTTCCTGGTGGACATGATACACAAGTATCATTTTTATATGAAATACATCCACTACTATTTCCTATTGAAATAAGAACTATACAAAAAATATACTAACTAGAAATAGTTCAAACTTAAACAATTATCACCAACAAGATGATACCCATAATGACATGCAATACACTTACCACTTGTATCAATTTCCACACAATTTGAATATAAATTTTTAAAATCTAGACATTATTTTTGTTACTTCTAAATTAAAAATTGAACAAAAACAAACAAATACATTCAGCTTCAATAAGAATATATTGTGGCAAACATAAGGAACATTCATATTTATCATTATAATATTCTGGACAATAAACACAAAATGGTATTCCACAGGTAGTATTAACAATTTGACTTTTTACAAATGAAGCAAATAATAACATTAAACTAAAAAGGTTCATTCAACTAAAAGAAGTTCAAAATAGAATAAAAGATCAGATAAACTATGTTCTCAAACATACTAACTCCTTTATAAAAATTACTATTTTTTGCATCTTTCCACTCAAATTATAAACAGTAAGATTCTATATTTAATGATTGATTAAATTATTAAATTAACTATTTAACTAATGTTTTTCTTATTTTTTGAAATTATACCATTTTTTTATCTTTTTTCGAACAAATGTGATTTGAATTAATTGCAATAAAAATAAACATGTAAACCTATTTAAAAAAAATGTATGATGACTTTTGACTTAATTTATAACTCAGAGAATTTTATTCAAGAAATTACCTCACTCATACCACTTTTACAACTACTACCTCATCAAAGCTGAATCTATCTGGAAAAAAAAACACTTCTCTAAACAACTGTATCTTTAGTGATTGATCTTCTCATTTTGAAATAATTTGAACTTACTTGAAATATAACAATCACTTTTAATGATGTACAATAAGTATCTTTCATAAATTATAATAACAGTTTAGAGATAAATACTCTTTTTTATTAATATTTTTTTTCTATATTGTGGTTTACTTAAAAAATTATACTGAAAAGATAAATATTTTATCATCAACAACACTAGTCAACTTATCACCAATTAGATTTAATGTGTTTTTCTAATATCGAACAAAAACATTAGTGCTATTCTTGAATAAAGTTATAAACATATTCTCCTTTACCTATTGCTTCAGAAAGATAATCTCTTATTCCCACATTATCCTAATTAATAACTTTTTTTAAATTTCATTCTTTTAATAATGTTTTATTCTTATAAACTTCTTACCTCATTTGAAAATTTATTTCGAATTATTTATATGTATTATTCAAAATCAACGTCTTTCTGTTTTTCTTATTTCATCTTTTGGTACAACAATTCCCTAATTTTCTATTTAATTATTTTCATTTCATAATGAATTTCAAAGTGTTTAGACTAATCTTTTAATAACACTATTTCTATAAATGAATGTGGTCATTTAAGTATATTGGTAATTATTTGACTTTCGTTGTTTTAATTGAATAAATTATTACTGGATGTGTTTTTTGATACACTGTTTCATAAGTTTTTAAAAATATAAACTACAATTGAAGAAAATTTTATAGTAGTACTTGTTTAATTAATAGTGGTATTGCTTTATTAACAATTAAAACATTAAATACGTTGTGAAAAAAAAATAACCATTTCTAATACTCTTAGTTGTTGGTCAAATTGAAGTGGTGTATATTCATCATCAATTCAAATGAATTTTATTTTTTTCTCTTTATTCAAAAAGTCTGAATGAAAATGAAAATTAAACTTCTGAATTAACTGCTGTCAATTTCTTTATTCATCTGATAATTCAATGAACCCTCCAATACCTGATAAACAAGTCTCTGAAATTGTTACTCCATCACAAATTCAACTTATTAATCTTCGAGCATTACAAGGATTTTTTCCAATTATTGAGAGTGTAATTATGAATTGTGGAGTAGTTAGTGTGTATGAACTAAGAAGTGAAGGTGGAAAAGAAATTACTGATGTTGGTTGTCGTGGACCATTATTTTTAGTTCAAACACGACATAAAGAATTATGGTTAGTTGTTCTGAATCAATCATCATTTGGAATATATCATACAATTGTTTCAGAACAAACACAGTTTCAACAACAAGATCGTTATTTAACATTAACTCATTTAGATAATCAATGTTTAGTTCAATTTTGTTTTATTTCACAAAGTGCAAATGAAGAATGTACGAATGTAGTTAGTAGACTTAGAAGAGAATTAAGTGATAGAGTAAGATTTGGAAGACTTTTAAAACAAGCAGTGACATATTGTTCAATGTAACATCTTTGAAATGAATATTTTTGTTATTTAATGGTTATATTATTTAATAAGTATTTTTAATAGAAATTAAACTAAGAACTTAAAAATAATAAAATGGCTTCTATTCTTTACACACTTAATTTTGTTATTTGTATTATTCTTATTGTTACATTAACATTGTTATTAATTCCTATTCCTAATATTCTTAAAAAACAAATTCTTAGTTTAAGTCATTGGATTGTTAAGAAAAGAATATTTTCAATTACTTTATTAGTTATTGTTTCTATTCTGTTTATTGATGCATTTTCTAGAATGAAACATTGTGAAGGAGTTAAACAATCATTAGCATTCGATGCTCCAATTAATACACGTATTTCAACATATTCTGAGTTTGTTTATTTCTTTTTCATAAGGTATTAAATGGAAAATAACATTTTAGATTATTTAGAAGTCAAAGAAATACTTATATTACATTTTTCAATTTACTCCTTGTTTTAGTTAATTGGAGAGTTGGAGCTTTAGTTCGTAAAGTAATTAATTAAGTATTTGGCATCATAAACTTTCAGTTATGTTTTAGAAAATCTGTAATATTTCATTGTTATAAGTTAAAAAAATAGGGCTTTTGTAAAATAAAATAGAACTAATATTTTACTTTTTATGAGCACTAAACAACCATCTCAACTTATTTCAAAGCAGAATGTTCAAGGAAAAACTAAACAACAACAAACAAAAGGAGGTAAAGATGAAAAACAAAAACAAGGAAAAACAAAAGAAGAAAAGAAAGAAGGACAACTAAAAGGTGATGGAATTCCACAATTATCTAATAAAGAATTAAAGGCTTTAAAAAAACAACAAAAACATGATAAAAAAGCAGCTAAGTTAGGAGAAAATAATCAACAATTAAAAACAGGAGAGTCTCAAGTTATTCAACAAGTAAATACAATAGAATTAATGTTAGGAACAAAAAAACAAATGCCAATTGTTGAAATTAATAGTACGATTCATCCATCATTTGCAAGATTTGCATTAGAATGTTCTGAATATAAATGTGTTGGTAGTACTATTCGAGCATTACGATTTATTGAATGTATTATTCAAACATTAAAAGCAAGTAAATTAACACAAAGTTCTGAATGTATTCCATTAATTGAAGAAAATGTTAAATTATTAGAACATGCACGAACAATTACTGTTGGAATGAATAATGTTCGTAAATTTATTTTTATGAAGAATCAAAGCATTGAAAATATTATTGCAACAGCACAAACAGTTTCATCTAATATTATTGGTAGTCAAAAAGAAATTGTATCAAGTAGTTTGTTATTTAAATAAATATTAACTAATAAAGAAATTAATGAAAAAATAGTGGTTGATTCATATAAATATGTTAATGATGGTTCTGTAATATTAACAATTAATTATAGTACATTATTATTAAATGTTTTTAAAACAGCATTCACTGATACAAATAAATTTAGAGTTATTGTTGTTGAAACATCACCATTTGAAGAAGGAGCAATCTTTGCACGAGCATTAAGTGAAATTGGAATAGATACAACATATATTCTTCCAAGTGGACTTCAAGTAGTTTTAGCTTCTGTTAATAGAGTAATATTATCAGCAAGTTCTATGGATGGAAGAGGATCATTATATACAAGATCAGGAACAGCATCAGTCTTAATTGCTGCAAAAAGTAAACATATTCCAGTTATTGTTTGTTGTGAAACATATAAAATGACAGATGAAATTATGAAGAATGAAGGAGAAATATGTCGGATTGGAAATGGAATTACATTATATGATGAAATTCCACATGATTTTATTACTGTTGTTGTAACTGAATTTGGGTGTATTCCAGCAACTTCTATTCCAGCTGTGGTAAGAGAATTACGTTGGGATTCAAAAGCACTTTCACAAGAAAAATATTAATTGAATATTTTTGTTTTTTCTTTATAAATTCTATTCCGAAAATACATGTTATTTACAATTAAATGAGTCATTGTCTTTTCTATAAACAAGTGGTAGTTAGGTAATATATCATTAATAACCATTTTTAATGATTATTTCATTATTTTTCCCTTTTAAGAAGAAAATTTAGAATAATTCTAAATGACAGTTTTGACTATCTTATAAATACAAACTAGAGCATTATTTATTTTAATATATTCATTTTTACCTCTGAATTTCTAATACTAAAACTGTTTTCAATTTTAAACACGATACATACAATGCAATATGAGTATGTTTATAATGTTAATGGAATGATGATTGAAATATTGTTATTTTAGATGTATAAAATAGGATAAAAATTTATTTTTACATTTGTAATATATTCAATTCATTATTGTTAATGTATATGTGATAAGTAAAATAATGTGTTGTTATTTCTATATAAGATTTAACGATGAAATAGATGATTTTACTATTAAACAATCAAATTGTTCTAACAAGTTATAGATAATCTTTTTTATTAGTAAAAGCTCTTCTAAAGATTTATTAAATAATGTGAGTCATCTTATTTATATGTATTACCACTGTTAACAACTAGAACATAATGAAAATGAGTTTTTTACTTTCATTATTATTCAGAAAATGTGTCTTTCTTTAATAGTGATTGTATATAAAATTAAGGAGTAGTACAAATCATTATATCACTTCAATTAAAAGAATAACTATAAAAAAGAAAAGATGAACATACAATTCATAATTTCTAGTTTTAGAATAACTAATGAAATAATGAACAATAAAAAATAAGTATTATTTTGAAAAGTATGTTGATTATTCAAAGAAAAAAAAACAATGTCTTAATTGAATAATATACGGAAATACAACAATGAGGATGTATTTATTGCAAATAATGTGGTAAAATCAAATGTTTTTATTTAAGTTTGAAAGTGATTAGGATTATATGCTATTGTTATATAAATTTAGTTCATTCATATTTCTCATTGTAGAAATACTAAAATAATCTTCTGTTTCTTTTAAAATCGAATAATTAATAGTACTAAAGTATAGTTTAAAAATATTAGAATGAAATTATAATCATATTTCAATTAGAACTATGGGAAATAACAATGATTTTTCGGGAAGAAAAACAATTTAGTAAGATACATCTGAATAGTTATTTTTTGTGTCATGAATCGTATTGAATGTAGTATGAATAGTATTCCTTATACTGAACTTCAAAGAGCAAAAGTTGGAATACCTCTTTATTTTGTTTATACTCCATTATGTAATGAAGTCAATAGATATGATATTCCAACCATATCACGATGTAGAGGATGTAAAGGATATATGAATAAATATAACAATTGGATTGTTGCAGGAAGGACGTGGAAATGTTGTTTATGTGGACATATCAATACGGAGTTAACTGAACGATATCTTCAATTAACACAAGAAAGAATTCAAGAATATCCAGAGTTAATAGTTGATGCATTAGAAATAAAAACTGATAGTAATTATACTAGAAGACCAATGCAAGGGAATTGTATTTTATTTGCTATTGATCAATTATATTTTGAATCAGTTAAAGACATCTTAATAAATATTATTCAAAAGATACCTAATAATACTCGAATTGGAGTAATGATTTATAGTGATAAAATAACATTATTTAAATACCATAATAGTCATTATAGTATTGATGTTTTTAGTGAAGATGCAATAGAACTTATTAATGATATTAATTTATATTTACCATCTATTGAAACAATCAAATCTGAAATTATAGATAATATAAGAAAATATAATGATGAACAAAATTATGTTGGATGTTGTTTTGGGAATGCAATGAAAACAATCAATTTTCTACTCAAAAACTATGGAGGAAAAGTCATTTGTTTAAATGGAAGTCATCCAACAAAAGGAGAAGGAAAATTAAATCCATTAACAAATGATTTTAAAACATTTAAATCTAGTCATGATCCTTTTTATGATGAATTAGCTATAGAAATGAATAATAATATGATTACTATTGACATGTTCTTTAACTTAAGGAATGCATTTGATACAGCAACACTCTCAGATTTTGCAAGAAGAACTGGAGGAAGAGTTTATGTTTGTAATTCAAATGAAGAATTATTTCAAACAATGATAAATGACATTTTACAAAGTTATCGTCATGAGGCAGTATTTAGAATTCGATCAACACATAACTTAGCAACAAAAAAACGATATGGGAATTATAATCTAAGAAATAATGACTTAATTGCAGTTCCATGTATTGACCCAACGTCATGTTTTGTTATTGATTATGAAATATTACCAATATCTAATATAACAAATACATATATTCAAACAGTATTTCTTTATACAAATCAAAATAAAGAAAGAATGCTACGAATAGAAACAATGAAAATACCACAAAATAGTCAACCAGAAATTAATGCAAGGGGACTTACTATTGCTTGTAATATTATTTCATCAACAATTGGAATTAAAGAAGGACTTAAAGAAGCAAAGGAATATCTTATAAATATAGCAAAGAAAATTCCTAAATATTGTTCTCAAAGAAATGAGGCGATTTATTATTTATATTGTCTAACAAAAACACCACAAATGAATAAAAAAGGATATGTTTGTGCTGGGATTTTAAGAACAATAATTGGAAAAGGAGAATTTCCAATACCAGTGATGTATGTTATTGATGGAAATGGGAATTATCGTTCAGTTACATTATCAGGTCAAGAAGTAAAGAATTGTCTTGTACTTCTTATTATTGGAGAACAAATGATTATTGGAGTTGATAGGTTATTAGAAAAGAAAATGATTAAATCATGTTTTGGAGTTTCTACAATAACTGAAATTGCAAATAATAGTTTAATTTCAGAAGAAGATAATGTAATTGCAATAACTATGAGAAAATTAATATCTTCTATTGGAAAAAAGATAATTACAATTGACTGTAGTGATAGATGGAAAGAATGGTTAATAGTAGAAGATAATTATCATGATGGATGGACATATCAAAAATTTTTAAATATACTTTAATTTAAAGAAAGAAATTACTTAAAATATTTCTGAAGATGTGCTTTTCTTATTTCAATTTCAGAATTAGTGTGTTGTTTTCTGGTTGCATTATATGCTTTTTTGATGGTTTGGTTATTTAATCGAGCAATGACATGAAGTAAATAATCATTTTCAATAGACAACTCCATTGTAATAATTGGTTGTTGAACATTATCAATAACAAATTTACCTAATTGATGAGTTCCTTCATAAATTTCAACAATAGCATTTCCACCAACAGCTTCAGCTTCAAAACTTCTTGTTAATGGAATAGTTGAATTTTCCTTAACAACTTGTGCCATAAATTCTTGATCTTGGTCATCTAATGATTTAATATAAATAGGATATAATGTAATATCACTAAGATTAGGAATAATTGATCCATCTACTTTTGTCCCTTTACTATAACAATACATACATGCTCCTTTAGCTACAACAATATTTCTATCAAGTTTTGACTCAGCTATTTTTTTTCCAAATTTTTCTTCTATAAGACTTTCAATAGCTGGAATATGAGAACTTCCTCCAACAAGAAATACTTTGTTGATTTCTTTAACACTCATTCTAGCCTTTTTTAATGTTTCATCAATAACTTTTTTACATTTGTCAAATAAATTTTTATTAATTAATTCAAATTCCTTTTGGGTAATTTCAAATTCTATTCCTTCTTCTTCTTCACAGTCTTGAACTTTTGATAAATTAATTATTACATCATTAGATGATGATAATTCAATTTTTGCTTTTTCAATTTCTTTTCTTAATTTATTTCTTTTATTAATCTTTCTTGTTTTAGTTTTACTATCATCACTTTGTGTTATGTTAAGGTTATTATACAAATTAATATCTTCATTTTTAATTTTGTTTAGAACAAGTTCAAATAAATTTTTATCAATATCAATTCCACCGAGATGTTGATCTCCACCAGCACTTATAACTTTTAAACTATTACCTGTTTTTTTAAGAATAGTAGTATCTAATGTTCCTCCTCCAAAATCAAATGCAAAAAAGTTTCCATTATTTTGATCTACTCCATAGGCATAAGCAGCTGCAGTTGGTTCTGGTAAGATTTGAATAACATCTAATCCTCCTAATTGAGCAGCACATAATGTAGCATCTTTTTGTTGATCTGTAAAAGTAGCTGGAACAGTTACAATAACTTTAAATTTATCTGTTTGAGTTTGTTCAATAATTGTTTTCTTTACTTTATTTAAAATAATAGCACTAATTTCTTCTGGTTGTAAAGTTTCTGATGATGAAGAATTAAGTTTTATTTGAGGATTTCCTTCTTTGTTGAAAATTAGTCTTTCACCAAAGCGTTCTTTCTCAAGTTCAATTCCTTCACTCTTTGAGTTTTTACCAATAATTCTTTTAATATCATAGATCATTCCTTCTTTTGAACTATCAACACCAACTATAATATTAGAGGGATTTGTAGTATCAATAACTGAAGGAAGATATTCTTTCTCATTAAATTTGATTACATTAAAGGATGAAAATTGTCTACTCCAAAGAACAGCTTTTGTTCTTGTTGTTCCTAAATCTATTCCAACATATAAATCAGAAGACATAATTAAAGACACTAGATCTTAGATCTATTAAAAATAAGAAAAAAAGAAATGACTTTTATTTTGTTTCAAATTCAATTATTTATTTGTTGAATTTTTTCTTCATATTGTTGTATTTCAATTCGTAAATCATTACATTGCTGTTCTAAAATATCTGCTTTGTTATTCATTTCATTTACTTCTTTTTGGTATAAGGGAATATAATCTATGAAGATTTTGTAATTAGTCATCATAATTTCATATTGTTCTTTGAAGTTGTTGTTTTGCATTAAATGAAGAAAATAATTTAATTAAAAAAAAAATAAAAAAATAAAAAAACAAAAAATTACTAATTTTTTGTGATAGAGTCATTTTTGTGTTTTTATTTATTCTTTTCATTTACAAAAAGGGTTTTAGTTTTGTTTTGATTTTTCAATAGTTTATGAATATAAGTCAATTTGTGTTTTGATAGTCAAGTTTTTGTTGAGGGAAGAATAGTAAAAGTATGGTTAAAAGAGTTATAAGATAGAAGAAGAAGAAACAAAAAAGAACTTCAAAAAAATAGATTGAATGAACTTCGATACAGACAAAAAAGAAAAAGAATTTGGTAAAGTGTATAGTGTTTCAGGACCAGTTGTAATTGCAGAAAATATGCTTGGAGCAGCTATGAATGAATTAGTTAGAGTTGGTAGTCGAGGGTTAATGGGAGAAATTATTCGATTAGAAGGAACAACAGCTACTATTCAAGTTTATGAAGAAACTGCAGGTCTTCAATTAGGAGATATGGTAGAAAGAACAATGAAACCACTTTCAGTTGAACTTGGACCAGGAATTATGACATCTATTTTTGATGGGATTCAAAGACCATTAGTTTCAATTGCAGAAAAAAGTGGAAGTATTTTTATTCCAAGAGGAATTTCAGTAGCATCACTTGATCATCAAAGAGAATGGGAATTTACACCCTTAGTTAAAAAAGGAGATCATGTTAGTGGAGGAGATATTATTGGTACAGTTCCAGAAAGTGCACTTGTTGTTCATAAAATTCTTGTTCCACCAACAGTTATGGGAACAGTAACATGGGTTGCAGAAGCAGGAAATTATACACTTGATGATAAAGTGATTGGAATTGAATTTAATGGTAAAACAGAAGAACTTAGTATGGCACATCATTGGCCAGTAAGAAAACCAAGACCAACAGCAGAAAAAATTACTAGTACAACACCATTAGTTACAGGACAACGTATTCTTGATTCTCTTTTCCCATGTATTCAAGGAGGAACATGTGCTATTCCAGGAGCATTTGGATGTGGAAAAACAGTTATTTCACAAGCATTAAGTAAATATAGTAATTCAGATGTTATTATTTATGTAGGATGTGGTGAACGAGGAAATGAAATGGCAGAAGTTCTTCGAGATTTTCCAGCTCTTTCTATTAAAGTAGGAGATAAAGAAGAATCTATTATGACAAGAACAGCACTTGTTGCTAATACATCTAATATGCCTGTTGCAGCACGTGAAGCATCAATTTATACTGGAATTACATTATCAGAATATTATAGAGATATGGGATATAATGTTGCTATGATGGCAGATTCAACATCAAGATGGGCTGAAGCACTTAGAGAAATTTCAGGACGTCTTGCAGAAATGCCAGCTGATTCTGGATATCCAGCATATCTTGCAGCACGTTTAGCATCATTTTATGAACGTGCAGGTATGGTTGAATGTTTAGGATCACCAAAAAGAATAGGGTCAGTTTCTATTGTAGGAGCTGTTTCACCACCTGGAGGAGATTTTTCTGATCCAGTTACAACATCTACATTAAATATTGTTCAAGTTTTCTGGGGTCTTGATAAAAAACTTGCACAAAGAAAACATTTCCCAGCTGTTAATTGGAATATTTCATTCTCTAAATATATTAAATCACTTGATAGTTATTATAATAGTAAAGATGAAGAATTTGTTCCACTTCGTGATAAAATTAAAGAAATTTTACAAATGGAAGAAGGATTATTACAAATTGTTCAATTAGTTGGTCAAGATTCTCTTGCTGAAACTGATAAATTAACACTTGAAATTGCTCGTGTTATTAAAGATGATTTCTTACAACAAAATTCATATACTCCTTATGATTTTTCATGTCCATTTTATAAAACTTGTGGTATTATTAGAAATATTATTCATTTTTATAATGAAGCTTTCCAAGCTCTTTCTGTTGATTATGAAGATCATAAAATTACTTGGGCTACTATTAAGTCTGCAATGTCTGATTTATTAGTTAGAATTTCTAGAATGAAGTATGAAGAACCATCTCAAGGAGAACAAGTTATTAATGAAAAGTATGGAGAATTATATCGTGATATTACCACTCGTTTTGCTACTCTTTTAGAATAATCAAAACCATAATTTAATTTTTATATAAATATTTTGTTTTGTAAATATATATTAATTAAATTATTTATTATCTTTTTAATAATTTTATAAATAGTAATTAAAATATTGATAAAGATGAAATGAAAATAAATTAATTCTTCTTCTTTATTATCAAATACTTTCAATAATTGTTATTTATTTTATTCTTGATATTATTTGTATTTATTATTATTATTATTATTATCAATATTTATATATTACTTTTATTCTTTCAAATTACTTATTACAAATAAAATATTAATTAGTAGTATTATATTTATATTATCTAAGAAGTTTTTATTTGATTATTCTTATTAATTATCATTTAAACCATTTGATTAAATTATTTTATATTTTAAATAATAAGAAAATTAAGATATTATATTGTTTAAATAATCAATTAATAGATGAAGATTTTTCAAAGAATTATTCAAAGGAAAATGAAATGTATTGTTTTGAATGATATTAAAAATTATCAATTTCATACTATTTTAGATGTTATATTTCATCAAAAAATAAAAATAAAATAAAAAGAATGTTTTTAATATAAAAAGAATAATAATAATGAAAAAGAAATGAAAAATTAAAGAATAGGTTCTTGTTGTTGTATAATTTGTTCTTTTAATGAAGTAAAAAATTGATAAATTTCTTGAAGTTGAGGTCGTTGTTCTATTTCTTGATTCCAACATTGTTGAATTAATGATTTAATTGATAAGTCTATTGTATCAGGAATATTTGGTCGTTTTCCTTTTGATATTTCAAGAGCTGCATCCCATGCATTAGAAAAAGGTCGTTCTGGATATAACATTTTTTCTTGATAAATTTCTAACAAACTCATTCCAAGAGAATAAACATCAGATTCTTTTGTACATTCATTTCCTTTTAAAACTTCAGGTGCATTGTAATATGTTGATTGTAACATTTCTTCTTCATTAATAGTTAATTTTGGTAATCCAGTCATTTGAGAAATATTCCAATAATGTCCTAATTTACAACAAACTGTTGATTGAATATTAAGTGAAACAATTAACATATTTGTAGGTTTAATATTTCCATGAATTTGTTTATTTTGATAAAGAAATTCTAATCCTTTACAAACATCTTCAAATATTTTTGCTCTTAATAATGGTTGCATTTCTCCTCTTCTATAACATGTTCTTGCATTTCCATGTTCTGCATATTCTAATATCATACATTCATGTTCTGGTGTTGTAACTGCTCCAATAATATTAATTAATAATGGTGATCTTAATTTTGTTAATTCTTTTAAACTGTTTATAAATCGTTCATATGAATTACTATTCCATTTTAAATTTAATCTTTTAATAATTACATTCTGATTATTATATTTTCCTGTTGAAACAATACCATTATTTCCATTTTTAATAGTATCTATAAATTCAATTTCTTTATAATCAATTAAAATACTTTCTTCTCCTGTTACATTAATATAAAGAGGAGTAATCATTTTATCATCATCTTCAATATTTTCTTCTGAAATACCATCAAATGTTATTAATTGAATTGCTTCATATTCTTTGCATGTACATAATAATGTGATTGTAAAATAAACATTAATAGATGAATGTGGTCCTAATATGGCTATTCTTGGTTCACATTCTATATTATATTGTGATGACTTCGATTCAATTTTAAATGTTTTTTCTATTTCACTTGGGTTATATACATTAATTTCATCATGAAACGCTTTATTTATTTGCATAACTCTTCCTTCATTTTCAAATGTTAATGTATTTTTACTTACTGTTAATGGAAAATTATTAAATTCAACTTGTGTATATTTATATGTATTTCCTTTTCTTGTTGTTCTTCTTCTAGATAATATCCAAGCAATTATAACAATTATTACGACAAATAAAATTAATATTGTTGATCCAATGCTAATTGCCATTATCCATTCTTTAGATTTAATACATTCTCCTTTTACATATAAATATCCATTTGGACAAATGATTCGTGGTTGAGGGTCAACTGAAGTGTCATTGGAACTAGTGTTATTTGTTATATTCATTTGTTAATTTATTCTTTTTTTTTATTCAGTTCTTTTCTTCTCTTCTTTCAATTCTCTTTAAACTTGAAAATAAAAATTAAAAAAGCTCCAGATACTAGCCACTCACCATGATAATGTCTGACTGGGGCGGCAACAATTATCTTCATTGCTTTCAATATTTAAGTGTTTGAATTATTATGAAATGACTCTAATTATTAATTGTTAGTTATTATGGTTTTTTAAATCTTTAAAAAGGGTTAAGAAGAATATTCAAAGAAAAGTCTTTGGACTTTTCATGTTTATTGTTATTCTTCTTTTTCATAAACATAAATGAAGTTTCTAAACAAAAAAACTTTCAAATAAAGTTATTCTGTGGATAAACAGATATTTTAAAAGTTCTTTGTACAAAACAGAATGGTACAAGTTTGTGATGTTATTTAAATCAAGGGTTTTATTGAACTTTTTACATTAAAGAATGATGTTCATTCTATTATTGTTATGTGGTTATACTTTGGCTATTAATTATTGTGATTATGATGCTACTGGGAGATTTTATGCAGGAACAAATGAATGTCCACAAGCAAATGGTATTAGTTATGACTATCGTAAGATGACAATCACTAATGTTCCTTATGAAACTATCATTTTAGAGGATGTTGATTTAAATATTTTCTTTGGAACTAATGAGACTTTATTCACTCCTAAAAATGTAATTATTAAGAAATCAAAAACATTCTCAAATATGAAATATTCTTTTGTTAATGGGTTATCTACCATTACTTTAGATGGTGTTTTTGAACACAACACAATTAATAGTTATGATATTCAAGACATTACATTTCATATTCTTGATTTTAAAGCTACATTTGTCAATAATGGTGATTCTAAATATATCAAAGTAATTAAAAATAATCCAACAAGTCAGTTGAACACCATCACTTTCAATGGATTATTCAATGTTAATCCTATTACATTTACTGTTAATGCTTGCGACTATGTTATGACTGGTAATAATATTACAATAGAAGATCAAAGTGATGTTTATAAATTGGAATGTAATAATCAAATTAAATACTTCTATTGTGGAGGTGTATCTAATGTTGAACCACATTGTATTGATAATCAAGAAAAAATATTTATTGACATATCTATTAATGATGTCTTCACTCTCTATGGGTCATCTGTTCCAACAATTGTTTCTAATTCTAATGCATCTACAATCAAAATTAATTCTGCAAATGATAAGTCTGAAAATGTATTAATTTCTTTACAATCTCATAGTTATAATTTAAGAATTGTCAATAAGGAATCTATTGTTTATGCATCTAAAATAATTGAAGGAATTGTTCACTTTAGCCAAAATAATACTTGGAAAATAACTACAGACGCATTGATCGAATCAATTATTGTTGATGAAAAAGATCTTATTGTTGTTGGTATGAACGGAAAGAAGATTAATAATAACAATGGTGTCTATTCTGTTGGAGTAGATGGTCAATGTGAAACTGCAAAAATAGGTAAAGAGTTTAAATGTATTTCAGACGAAAGTTTATCAGATAATTCTTCTGAACATGATGATAGTGAAAATAGTTTGTCAAGTGATTCTTCTTCTATTTCTGAGTCTTCTGAAACTAGTTCAAGCCATGGAAGTACTGAAACTTCATCAGAAACTAGTGAAACTCAGAATAGTGAATCAAATTCAATGACTAACGATTCAGATGATAGTAATAATAATGCTGATAATGATAATGGATTAAGTGGTGGTGCAATATTTGCCATTGTTTTGGGTTTATTGATTGTTTTGATTATCATCATTATTGTCATTGCTGTTCTTGTTTATTTCTTTGTATTTAAACCAAAGAAACAATCTACATATACTGGAATTTAATCAAATTCTTTTTAACATGGTTTATATTTTATTTCTTATGTAAATAAGTGTAAGAATTATCTTTATTAATAACTGAATTTAAAATGATAAATAAAAAAGCAATAAACTCAATATATGACTCAACTTTCATTTAATAATTTAAAAATGAACAGAAATGGATCAATACTGTTTGACGTTTTTTAATAGTATTTGTCCATTCAATACTCGTATTTGTTAATCACTTTTATTCAAACACTTTAGAACGTTGGTTGTTGATGTTAATTCTTTTGAATGTTGAATAATCATAAGCACACAAAACACCAAGTTTTCATTCAAAAAATCACATGTTATTTTTTCTTATGAACAATATAACGTGTTGTAAATACATTGGTAATTGTAAACTTAATCAAAATATGTTATTTTTAATTCATCTCAACCTTAATAAATATACATAATGATATGAAATTAATAAATGTTTCTTATCGAGTTGGTTTTTATTGAAATAATTTTTCTGTTAAACGAATTGAACTTTTTGATAGTGGCATTATTTTATATTCTCCTACTTACAACAAATGAATTTCTATTTTCTATATGCGAGTTAATGATGGAGGTATAGTTAAATTGAATAAGTATGATGTATATAAAATGATTGAATGAGTAATGAATGAATGTAAATAATCTCAATAATATAAAATAAAGAATTGACATATAAAAACAAACAATTTGGAATTAATAAATAATTAGTTAATAATAAACTGATAGTACTGCAATTTTTATTAAACACATAATTATTAAATATTTTCATATTCTACTGAAACTACAATAGAATATAGATATTATAATGAAACACTATTATAAATAAACTCTTTAATTAAAAAAGCACGTTAAAATAATCAAATTGGCAATTTCTCAGTGATAATATCTTATTATGTATATTTTTTATTAATTAAGCTTCTTTAATTTTCATTTAAAA
Source organism: Entamoeba histolytica HM-1:IMSS (assembly GCF_000208925.1). NCBI lineage: Eukaryota > Evosea > Mastigamoebida > Endamoebidae > Entamoeba > Entamoeba histolytica. Next base: position 37,503 of record NW_001915007.1, read on the forward strand.
GGAATTTTTAATTGATTTTTTTATTTTTATTTTTTTTAGAATAATTTGAAATCCACAAATTAATAAAGAACAACACCACAAAGAAGAAGTGTGTAATAACAATGATGTTATATGAGAAAGTCACGAGTATTGTTTTTAATATATACAGGATGTGTGTTTTTGTTGAAGTAGAATTAGTATTTCATTTACATTCATCATATTTTTAATTTTAACATTTTTTTATTTCTTTTTTTAATTATTTAATTACTTTAATATCTTCTTCATTTACAAACTCATTTATTGAAAATGGTATTAGATTTATTTTATCATATGTTGTTTTATCTATTTTATTTATTCTATTTCTTATTTATTTGTATATATCTCTTGTAAATTCATAGATTTTATAAGAAATAACACACAAAGTCATAGAGTAAAACTATTCTTCAATTATTCAAATTGTTATCGAGTAATAATGTTATTATTGGTAAAAACAAATAACTTCTGTTGTAATTGTAATAGTAGTATTGTTATTAATCACATGAAACAAAGAATAATAAAAATTGTTTATTTTAATGGTATTACATAAAATTAGATGATGAAATGAATTAGAAAGTTATTTTTGTATAATATAGTAAATGATATTCATATTATGAAAGTGTTGAATAGTAATGGTTATTGAATTTAGATGAGATAAATAATAAAGTTATTGATATACTTTTCTCAAATTAAGTTATCATTGAAAATTATTTGGTAATGTGTAATACTCTTTTATAAATAAGTAAATAATTTAAATAAAGAAGATTAAGTGTATAGAAATATGAAATAAGACTAAATCAAAAGAGATAAATTATAAAAGAATAAATTAATAAAATGGATGATAGTTATGAAAACAAAAATTCATCACCAAATATATCAAAACAACGAATAACATGAAAGTTAATGAAGAAACTAACAATGTGGTTAAACAATTGACATCTCAAAACAATAAAACACAAATAAACAAATATTATTATTTAGAAGTGGTATTTCTTCTCTTTTATTTTACTCATTTATTGTTTTAAAATAATTTCAAATGATTAAATATATTTAAGTAATTAATAATTATTATTGATCATTTCTTTTTATAATTGTCATTCGTTTTGCATTGTATTTATCATTAAATATAGTTGATGTAATTTGGGTTTATGAATTAAATTATTGAAGAAGATAAATGAAATGTCATGAAATAAAGTAATTGTAAACAAATATTCATATCAATAAGTATGTGATTGTTTAATGAATAATTTCTCATTACTTTGTTTGTTATGTATTTATTTTTAATCAAAATTATATCATTAAATTTCTTTTTAATCTTTTCGTCTTTTCAGTACTTTTTATAGTCATTCTTCTGATATTCTTCAGTTTTTTCTTAACATTTATTTACACAAACACTTATAAAAACAAAGTTGTTCTAAATGATGTTATTGTTGGTGTGATATTAATTTATTTTAATGAGTTAAATTAATGAATGGAATTATTTCTATTTCAATACTAGATGAATGAAGATTAATTGTTGTTAATGAATAGCAATATGTAAAAGAAGAAATTTCAAGTAATTTAACTTCTATTAATATTGTATTTTCATATTTATATTTCATGACTTGGTATGTTTAAACATGTTGAATAATTAACATTATATTATGTATTTAAATATTATTCAATCATTAAATGTTTCAATTATACGATACAATCTTCTTGCATAATGAATAAAATGAAATGAATTAAAATGAAAGTGATTTATATTTCATTGAAACTATTCTAACTCCAAATTCTAAATTAATACAGTCATTAATGTCATTAAAATACATAAACATTATTTTATTCTATCATTATTTTTATTATTGACTCTTTGTTGTATTTTCTATATTCTTTTAATTTGAAATTCAATATTTGAATATTGTCTTTATATTCTTCTTTTCTTATCTTTTTTAATTGAAAAAAAGTCAAACCACAATGAGTGAGATATCATTTCTTGTTATATTAGTTTAGTTTATTGTAACTGTTATGAAATTCATTTATTTCTAATACAATTCATGTTGTTATATTCATTATCATTGAGTAATACTCATAATTCTTATAAAGAAACAAAATACAATAGAACAAATTAGAGTATTCATGAGAATAATAATTAGAGAAAGAAGTATTGATAGAGAAATGAATAATGAATAAGAGAAATTGAGTATCAAGAGTGAAAGTATTAAAGAAATACATATTAGAAACATAAAATAATAACAAACAATGAAAATAAACTGAAAATGAAAAATGATGCAATAAAGAAAAAATAAATAAGGAAAGAGAATAAAAAGATAATAACAGAATTAATTAAAGTATGTGAATTAAAAATACATATTAATAAAAAGATAAGACATTAATAAAATATATTATCATATTTGAATAGAATATTCAATTGATGTTAATACTATCATAAATTACATTGATGAAATATATTTAATAGTATTTTAATTATCATGATTTTGTAGTGTTTGTAAATCATTTGATATTCATTCTATCTAAATATAATAATTTTCCACTATTTATATTTCTAAACTAATATTATTCATAGTAATGAATATAAAATAAATTGAAAGTACATTTGATTAATTATTAGTTTTAATATAAAACATCAAATGAATATACAAATTAAATGAACTGTGTTATAATAATAAATAAATAAGTTGTTTATATTCATTATTTTTATTAAATTGAATACGAATATTTATTTTTTTCTATTAATTCATTATCATTGTATTTTGTTTATTTTCATTATTTTTATTAACATCAAACATTTCATATTTCTTTATTGTATACTTTATCAAATAAATATTCATATAGAATGAATTTAGATGAACAAAACTGTTTAATTCAACAAATTTATTTATTTTTAACAACAATTAAATGAAATGTTGGTTTATAATATTTCATTGGAAGGTATTAATTAAGCATTTGATAAATAACAATCATTGAATAGTGAAAATATTAAATAATTCAAATTAACAATGATTTGAAGAATAAGTGAATGCAAAAGTTGAATGGTAATTTTATTTTGAAGAAGAATATAATTAATATAAATGATATTCCAAAATAATCCACACGAGAAACAATATGACATAACTTAAAAGATGATAGAAATAATTGCATTATAACTGAATTTTCAATGAATAAACAGAGGAAATGAGAGATAGAATGATGTTACTGTATTAATTCAGAAAATATTTTCATTTGATATTTTCATAATGAATGAAATACTATAACTTGTACAATTTATATTCTTAATCTCTCATTGTAAAACAATAAACATCATTTTGTGTACGTTTATAATGTATTCGAAAAATAAATAAATGATAAAATATGAAATGAACAAAGAATAAAACAATTAAATTCAAATATATTTGTTTATTCATTTGATTTAAAGTTTATTAATTAATTTTAACATTAAAATAA